>NW_021621175.1:228-2111 GCF_004785775.1 Grammomys surdaster | reverse complement strand
AGAGAGAGAGAGAGAGAGAGAGAGAGAGAGAGAGAGAGAGAGAGAGAATGAGAGGGGGGGACACGGAAGTGGATATACGAGTGTCTCTACCAGTCAAAGATAATTGGCATTGCTAGGTTGTGTATTGGGTTACACTTTTGATTGTACGGGCATCTTGTTATTGAGCATTGCCAAACTTATAAAGCCTGTGATTAACATTTTAAAATAAAAAAATTGCATAATGAAAAAATAAGTAAATAAATACCATACTTCCTAATAGTTCCTCTAATTATGGACTAAGCTTTTAAAAACATAAGACTATGTGTGCCTAGCCTATTCAAACCACCACATTTCACTTCATTCCTCATAGGCTTATAGGAACAACATAATGCAAAGTACACTTAGTCTAACTTTAAAAGTGCCCATAGTCTACTAGTCTCAACAATGTTTTAAAATTCAAAGTTCTACATCCCTTCTGAGATTCATGCAATCCCTTAAATGTAATCTCCTATTAAATAAAGCTCAAAAAGTGGATCACATACTTCCAAAATGTAATAGCACAGGATAAACATTATCATTCCAAAATAGAGTTAAGGGAGGATAGTGAAGATATACTGGACCTAAGCAAGACTATAAAGTAGCTAGTTGAACTGTAAACTCTGCATCTCCATGTCCAATCATAATATATTCTTCAGGTCCCCAAATCCACCAAGTAGCTCCTGTTAACCTATAGGCCAAGCCTTCCAGAAAACAAGCAACATTGTACACAGACCATTTCTCCTTCCATTATTCCTTCAGATCTAACTCCTAAGTCTTATCCCCAGCTCTTCAGCAAAACATCAGTGGCAGTTTTTCCTGGCACCCTGCTTCCATCTTCTATGGCTCACACAGATCTCCCCTTCTAACTTTGTCACCTCGATTGTTGCTTTGACCCCCAACCTAACTCCAGCAGGCACCCCTTGATAACTAATGGCAATTCCTCCCAGGGAAATGAGTGGGAAATGGGAAGTTCCACACATCTCCTTATGTTTCTGAAATACAATCTCCACAGTCATATCCCAGCTCTCTAGGAGGAAATGTGTTATGGTCTGAACACTTTTTCTGATCTTGTTCTCAAAGGATCACAGTGAGCTCCTTCAATCTTCTTTCTTCAACACATTGCAGTATTCTAGTCTCTAACAACAGCACGTATTCCTTCGGAAAACACCAACAGAACTTGCGAAGAAAACAGACAACACACAGCAATCCCATCTTCAAAAGCCTGAGAAGAAATAGAAATCAAGGGAAAAAATGAACAGAGACACATCCAGAAAACATCATCTAGACATTTAATCATCCCTAGTCAAGATGCCTAGATAACAGCATAAAAATAAAATAAATAACAGCCATAAAAGTATATCTCTATTTGAGCCCAGATATTATACCACAGCAGGCCCTGAATATTCCAACATTGTTGAAGCACACATAGAGTAAAACAGAAAGACAGACAGACAGACAGACACACACACACACACACACATAAATGCACACACAGTGAAAGGAAATTAAAAAAAATTGATCAGTACCTGAAACTGGGAACAAAATCCATAAGAAATGAATTTCAGGAATTCTGGAAAGAAAAAAATTAGGAAATAGAACAGGAATGATAAGAGGTGAAATTTATGAACAGGATACAAGAGATGAAAGAGAGACTCTTAGGGGTTAAATGTAGGATAAAAGAAATGGATACATCTGTCAAAAAGTATCAAATCTAAAAAACTTGTGACACAAAATATTTAGGAAATCTGGTCAGTATTAAAAGACCAATCCTAAGAATACTAGAATAGAGGAAACAAAAGAAAAGCAGCTAAAATGTCCAGAGAATATTTTCAACAGAATCCTAGAATCATAGAATATTCTCCTAA
>NW_021621175.1:0-218 GCF_004785775.1 Grammomys surdaster | reverse complement strand
GGATAACATTTGAAATGTAAATAAAGAAAATATCCAATAAAAATAAACTGAAAAAAAGTTTAGGCTGCAAAAGGTACAAATGAAACCAATTAAGGACTCTTAAAGATTTTCAGAAATTATTGAGGGATATTAACTGGGTGTGCCTTCCAATTGTTCTGGCTACTCAAGAGCTAAACAGTTTATTTCATACCTTACAAGGTGATAAAATTTAAATAGTC
>NW_021621174.1:0-18192 GCF_004785775.1 Grammomys surdaster | reverse complement strand
TATGTGGATTGAGGTTTCTCCAAGGCAACATTCTTGACTCTCATAAACTGACCTCTCAGTAAACTTAACAATGTCACTACAAAAATATGAGTATCACTGAATTTACCACAGACTATTTACTTATTACATGGCTTTGGATATATGTTTATCACTATTCAATGTGCAACATCTAAATATTATGAGACTGATCAGATTGGTAGTTCCACAGCATAGCTCTAATGGAGTTACAAATCAAATAAAGGCATCTCTTAAGGCATTGTTTCTATGTCTCCTTCCTTAGAAGAATGCCTTGCAAACACAAATCAGATAACTGACATTAAGCCCATGGCTTTGTAAGAATATTTTAATCATAGCTATAAAGGACTTAAAGAACTGATATCATAGCTTAAAGGACTGATATTTTACATACTTCCTTTACTTTACACTTTCCAGGGCATATTAAGATTGCCTCAGAGGCACATATGTTTCAGTTTGCACATTAACATTACCTTTTGTACCTTCTAGAATTTTGAAATTCTGTTTCAATATGGTGGTCTTCCCAATTGTACCCTAAAACACAGTATGAGAAAATGAATGATATAGTATTGGAAATTAGGCAAAAGTCAACTTACTGTCGTTTTTCACAGCACTGACTCTGATTTATTTTACTCGGTCTTCAATGTCCCCAATTCAAATAACAGAGTGTCATCAATAGTCAAGAAATATTTGTCCCCTTATTTTGAAAAACAAAAGAAAATTCACAGTCTTACCTATATCAGTGAGGTTCCAGTAGGTCTCCAGCATCACATCTTTGTAGAGATTCTTCTGGGAAGGATCCAGCAAATCCCACTCTTCTCCAGTGAAGTTGATATGCACATCATCAATATTTATTGCATCCTAAAATATGTGTACAACACAAACCATGATAATGACATCACTGTAAATAAATATTTGCTTCCTAGACAATATAATCATACATTTCTGGTGCTACTATCATTTATTTCTTTGACACAGAAGTTATAATCTAATGTCTATGTCATTTTAATAGGATCTTGTATTATGACAGTTGCATGTGTTGCTTCTGAACCCACTGAATAGGATATAGCTTTGCAAGAGAAATGCCAATTGAGAGGGAGATGGAGAGGGAAACAGACTAACAGCACTGATCACACATTAAAGGAATTATGTGAACAATTAGTAAGTACATAAATGATATAAATTCTGGGTGGTTTTGGTCATGTCTTTAATGTCAGAGGCACAGGGAGCTGTATGTCCTTGAGCTTGATGCAGGCAAAGTCAATGCAACAAGTTTCAGGACAGCAAAAGTTACATATTAAGACACTCATGCCCCTGTAAAAATCAACCAAGAGAACAGAAATGATAGAGAGAACTCATCGTTCTTTACTGAAGTTCCTACAAAGAATTAGACATTAAAAGCAGTTCTGTATTCATCTTAGAGAAATGGAAAGTGTACCAGCTTAAAATGCTACATTAATAAAATTTTACTAAAATGGAACGCATGTTTAAACAGATTCAAATGGACAGATAAAAATATTAATAATATAAATGTTCATCATAAATAAGCAACATAGGGCAGGAGAATGAGATAATTCAGAAGTGGAAAGCTCTGGCTGGTCTTCCACATAATGGTGGTCAAATTCAAACATCTACATGGGGACCAACAATTACCCATAACATGAAGATCAAGAGTTCTGAGGCCACATTCTGACAAAACTAAAGATGAGGCACATATGATAATAATATTCAGCCACAGAGGTAAAATACTCCTATTTGTCCAAAACTTTCAGAAGAAACACACAAGCAAAGCAGAACATCATACACCTGAAATCCAGTGATTCTTAAGCCTCCGGCAGAATTGATATCATGAGCATAGGCCATATTTAGAAATAGAATATTATCTTTATATTGGGACAAATTTCAAACTTTAAGATGTGGATGAAGAGCAGCACAGAAGCTTGTACTTATTTCACAATAATATGTCAGGTGGCTTGTGTGGTTTCTATATCTACTATCAAGACATGAAGGGCTTCATAGAGAAATTTTGTCTCGGAAAAATAAAAGCAATAAAGTTTAAAACATAAAACCAACAGACTTGCAAAACACATTAACATTGAAGAGCAAATATTTATACAGTGTCTTATGTGATTTCGGGACAGAGACTAATGGTAAATGTATGGGATCATGTGATCAAAGCTGAAAGATCAAATTCAATGACAACATAGTTGACAAACAGAACAAAATTAGTCCCATCTAAAAGAAATGCAGGGGTATGGCTATAGGAGAAATTGAGGGAATGGCCAGTGAAAACCTGCCCAACTTCATGAAGCTCATAAAAAAAGAAAAGCAAAGTGTGGGTGCTTTGGCCCTTCTTAGAAGGAGTAGCAAAATACTCATGGAGGCACATGTGGAGACAAAGAGTGGGACAGAAACTGAAGGAGGGGCTGTAGGCTGTTCTACATGGGTCTCCCTTGGGCAGATAGGAAAGGTAGATGCTGATGTGGATGCCAGGAAGTGCGTGCTGACAGGAACCTGATATATCTGTCTTCTTAGAGGTCTGCCCGAGTCTGAAATATAGAAATGTGGATGCTCACAGCTAATCACTGAACTGATCAAGCAATTCCCAAAGGAGGAGTGAGAAAGAAGACTGCAGGAGCTGAAAGGATTTGTGGCCCTATGGGGAGAGCAACAATACCAACCAACCAGAGACCCCAGGGTCTAAACCATCAACCTGGGAGTACAAAGGGAGGAACCAATGGCCCCAGTTTTATGCATAGGGGAGGATGTAATTGTCAGTCATAGTTGGGTGAGGAAGTCCTTGGTCCAGTGAAGGGTGGACACCCCAGTGTGGGGAAATAGGTGGGTGGGGAGGTGGGAGTGGGAGGGTGGTTCGGAGCATAACCTCATAGAAGCAGGAGGAGTGGGCTGGGATAGGTGGTTCCTGGGTGGGTGGGGGAATGGGGAAAGGGGATTACATCTGAAATGTAAGTAAAATATCTAATAAAATCACACATACCCATGAGCACACATATGAGTACATGTGCACAAGCACATACACACACACACACACACACACACACACACACACACACACAAACTTGTGACTCTGCAGAGTACTCTGAGGACCCAATCACAAATTAAAAGCAAAAGATCAATATGAATAAAAAAAGATATGTTCAAGTTACAGAGACCCCAAAGACCAACAAGAGCCTATTGTAATGCAAACACACAAAAGTCATAATAAACACCCTCACCAGTCTACCTCCAATTAGGGTCAAACAGAGAGACCACATCTAGGGGAGGCATGTATTTTATTGTAGTTACACCAACATTGTGGCATTAACATACAGGTCAGCAACTTAGTATTTTAGAAACTGTATGCCAGGCATAATTTGCAGGAAACAAACAAGGGGCAAAATCACCTGAAAACCACGATGGGAAGGGTAATTTTATTTTTCTCTGTAAGGTGTATTAGTTATTTATATGTACTTTAATCTTGCCAATGTACCTTCACTGGCTGTTGATAAGGGGGGGTTGTCATAGCATGTTTCTCAACTGAATATTGTGCTCTCTAAAAAAACAGAACTGATTGGGCTTTACAATCTCATCTTTGTGTCTAAGTCCCTTAGTATTCTGCTGTTCAACCACATGCCATGCCTGAAAATATGCAAGTTTGGCTTTCCATAGATCTACCACACTATTTGTGATCCCAGATGCAATTTTCACAGTTGCCTCTGCCACTGTACTAAACACCAGAGGCAACTTAACCTTGCTCCTCACTATGTCTCTTTGTGGATTGCTAAGATCCTCTCTTCCTGCCTGTCTCTTCCCCATGCTCCCAACATGAGCAAGCATTCCCTCTTGAACATACCCACCAAACAGATCAGGAAAAGAGGCAAAACAATCTCTGAAAATCCAAAAATCGAACAGTAACCCAGAAATAAAACTTCCAAACAAACAACACAAACCTAGAAACCAGTACCTAGACCAATCATCACCTCAAACCCAGATACCTAGATACCAGCATAGGAATATAATAACAGCAAGGAAAATATGTCATCAAGAAATACAAGCTATCCTATCACAGCAGGTCATCAGAAATCAACATATGTAACAGATATTTTGCAAAAGAGGTTGTTTGGGAGAAGTGAGAGGAGTGAGAACCTGGAGAAGGGATAGAGGTACACAAGAGGACCTACAGACAGACAGACAGACAGACAGACAGGGAGCAGAGAGAGAGCCATGAGGGTAGAAACAGAGAATAGAGAAGGGTCATGTGCAGAGAACAGAGACAGTAAACAAACGTGCAGACCTGCTGTATTTGGTGGTCCGTGTATATAAAGCACACCTGACAACAGCAGCAGGTTGGGGGAGGCAGGGAATGACTTAAGCATTTGCTAAGTCCCTGAAGGGAGGCAACTGAAATTGTCTGTACACTGACAACTACAGAGGCAAGGTTCACACACAGAACAGGAAGGGAAGATAAATAGAAAAATGGACATATTGGTCAAAAACAAAAATGTTGAGTGTAACAGTATCGTGGAAATAAGCAACTAGGGACACTGCAACATATGAAAAGGCAAAAAACTAGAGATGATTGGAAGAGAAAAAAGAGAATATCAGCTCAAAAGTCTAGAAAATATTTTCAATTAAATCATAAATAAAAAAGTTCCTAAACTATGCCGGGCAGTGGTGGAGCACACCTTTAATCCCAGCACTTGGGAGGCAGAGGCAGGTGGATATCTGAGTTCGAGAGTTTGAGGCTAGCCTGGCCTACAGAATGACTTCCAGAACAGCCAGGGCTACACAGAGAAACCCTGTCTCAAAAAAAAAAAGAAAAGAAAAGAAAAAGTTGCTAAACTAAAGAAGAAGATGCCTATAACAGTAAAGAAGCATTGAAAATACCAAATAAATTAGACAAAAAAAAAGTTCCTTTGCCACATAATAAAACACTAAACATTTAAAGAACTATAAACAACTGTCACAAAAAAATTGACAAAAAATAAACAAAACAAAAACAAGTAACATGTAAAAGCATACCTATTCAACATATACCTGTCTTCTTAACGTATACTGTAAAAGAAAAAGTGTTTGGACACATGTGCAGGAGATTCAAAGAAACCACCCATGTTTCTCCAAGCAAACAAATGATCCAAATGTTTTGGGCCAATTCAGAATATGCAATGATAGTGAAGTTATTCATAGGTCACCGCCTGATTTGCCAAGTGAGGAGCACCACAAGGACCACACACGTGGTCACATCTGGCTGATGGTTTCCCTCCAGCCCCAGCGAGGAACCACCAAACCAGCTCCCACTCCTCAACTACCTGCTCCTCCCTATTGTGGGCATTTTTTTTCTGTGCTCACCATGTCTCGATTTCAGAGCTTCCCTGGTGTCCTCTCATGGCACCCAACAGCACAGCTCAGAGCAGGAAGCAGAGAACCACCAAAACCTGCACAGTTGCAGCAAACTTGCAGAGAGGAACCGGAAGATCCCACCTCTTTGTCTGACTGGCAGATCCACCTGGAGGCCTGACTGGCCAGTGAATTTTCCTCAAGGTTAAAGTGTGCTTCTAGTCTAGGTCACACCTTTTCAGATCTCAGGAGTGGTTTACACTCCATTAGCATTTGTGCCTCTCCTCCAAGAGGAATCTCACCTCACCCAGCCCTGGGGGAGAACTCACCATTCCAGCTCAGGCTATTCAGATACTTGTTCCAACCCCCCTCTGTGAGCACTGATCCTGCACTTACCAGGACCTGACTTCAGACATTGCCTGAGCTTTCCTCACAGCCTTGAATAGCTTTCATAGGTGCAGTGGAGGTATCAGTCTGACCCAGAAATGGGAGAGTGCCCAGTCAATTAACATTCAAGAAGGATCTTAGGAAATAATAGTTTTGTTTTGTGGCTTCATGCTGGGCTCAGGGAAACTGTAACTCCCTTTCACCAGACAGTTGGTATGAAATGACCCTGGTAGAAAAGCCAGAAACATAAGGGAAACACTGTTGAGCACTATTGTGAACCAGCACATCTTCATCAGTGATGAAGCAGAGAAAAACCACACTTGTATTAGTACAGGTTCTCTAGATAAACATATCTGAAACCATAGAGAGAATGAATCTCTCTATATATATAAACAGATATTTAATAGAATGTCTCAATAAAAGCTTTCGTCCAAGTGAAAAACCAAAGACTGATCGATTTCATGTTACAGGAAATGACACCTGATCTTCAGTTTATACCAGAATTGTGAAGAAATAAGTACTTACTATTATCTTGAGTAGAAGTTACGATAGTCCTAACACTCTGACTTTTGTGGATGTTTCCCCACTCACATAACAGAATCCTTCCATGACATCTGTGATGACAGTCTTATTTTCAGAATCCTTGTCTTCACTTTAGTTTTATTTTGGCCCCTTAGAGGACTCTTCTCTGAGGCACCATAAATGCTGTGCTTTTTTACAACTGATTCGGTCAGTATGAAATGTAGGATAATCCATTTTACAAACACCAAAGAATACAGATATCTTCTCAAGGCTGACTAGTGTGCCAGCCCACACCTATTCATCTTGCCACTGCATCAACAGTGTTGGATTCACGGAGCATTTGTGAGAAATCTAAGAATGGGAAGGGTGCCGCCAGTGATGGCACACACCGTTAATCCCAGCACTTGGGAGGCAGAGGCAGGCAGGTTTCTGAGTTCCAAACCAGCCTGGTCTACAAAGTGAGCTCCAGGACAGCCAGGGATCCACAGAGAAACCCTGTCTCAAAAAACAAATAAACAAAAAAAAAAAAGAAAAAGAAAAATGAATGGGAAAGCTTAAATACAGGAATGTAAGACACATTGCCATACAACCATTTCTTCAAATGAGTTAAGGAAGGTAGTTCAGGTATTTGTGGTGGCCATGCAAACCAGAGGATCTGAATTCCATTAAAAGGATCTTTGAAGAAACCCTAAGATGCTGATTGGAACTAATACTCTGTGTGAATTATGTGATTATATACAGATTCATTGAGCATGCTCAGGAATGAGAGACACCATTATGCAGATCATCCTCTATGGATTTGCTATATCTATCCCTTTGCTATAACTTGGTCTGGTCTCTCACACCATGTAAACAAGACTATAAAAATTTCCAACACAGTCATCCTCAAGTACATAGACAAAAACACAGAGGGGGGGTGTAGGGAGGGAGAGGGAGAGAGAGAGAGACTAAACATACACAACACAGACATGCAGGTGGCACACGCCTTTAATCCCAGCACTTGGGAGGCAGAGGCAGGCAGATTTCTGAGTTCAAGGCCAGCCTGGTCTACAGAGTGAGTTCCAGGACAGCCAGGGCTATACAGAGAAACCCTGTCTCAGAAAAAAAAAAACCCACAGACACACACAAAACACAGACAAACAAATAAATTTTCCTGCCACATCAGGAACTTTCTCCTCAATCAAGTGCATTACCTACCTTCTACTAAAACTGGCATGAGATGTGCACTAAACCACAATTTCAAAAGATATTCTCTCTTTTTGTGTAAGTTAAACAAGCTTGCAGAGTTTACAGAGTAGGGGTAATTTGATTTAAATCAACATAAGTATAAAAATGTTATGTTAACAGCACAAAGTTTAGGATATTTGAAAACTACTTTCATTATACAATATTCACAGTGAGTCAAGGCCAAAAAGAAAGAAGAAAGGAGTACCAGAGATTATGAAGGACATCCATTACTAGGGAAGTACCTGAAAAACTATTGAGAACCCATCTGACAAGTGTTTCTATTTGATGCTAGGAAAGGCCTGTGTTGTTCTCAGTATATGTATTTAGTGATAAACTGTGATGCAAGATGATCTCAAACTAATTGTGTAAAGCATGAAGATATTCTTCAATGTTGTTCTTTCTGCTCCAACTCCTGGGTGCTGGGGTTATATACATGGGCACTAAGTCTAATTGTACAGTACTTGTGAATCAGATCAGGTCTTTACCCACATTAAACAAAACTCTACAAGTTATCATTCCTGTCAATGTCTTTTAAAGTTAAATAAGAATGCAAGAGAAAATCATCCCATAAAGAGCAGTACACATGATAAAATCTACACTGGCAAGGTGGATAACAATAAACACTAATATCGAACATAACAATTAAAATTATAGCATTTATTTAATAAGAAAAATTAATAACATGTGGGTGTTCGGCCTGCTGAATGTCTTTGTACCACACACATACTATTCCCACAGAGATGAGAAGCAGGCATCAGATTCCACCAAAATTTGAGTTAATCAGGTTTGTAGCTTTTATGTGAGTCCTGTGAGACTGCAACAAATTTTGTTAATGGAGAACACATCTATACTGCCCACACTACACTTGATTTTTGTCTTTCCAACCAAGTGTGCTGGATCACTGCCGATCAAGGATGGAAAATTCTGGAAACTTCTAGTGACCAGTACATGAGGCAGGCATGCTAATTGTCTTAAGCTGCCATACAGTCATACAAGGCACCTGTGAGTTCAGGAACCAGCCACAGGATCACTGATTGTCAGTTCGAAACAGATTTGTCACCTCACACCTAGGATAACAATGCAGATTAGGCCCAGTAGATGACATATACAATTCAGAAAACCCTCCTTATTGTGAATGTGAGTAAGATAAAGGTGAACATCTGGGACAGCAATTTTGGAAGGAGCCTTACTAGTAGGAGGAGTGGATAGAGCCTGTGACAGGGTTAACATGCATGAGCTTGAGTGTGTCTAGCATCTACAAGATTAAAAGAGTTAGTTAATGCTGGTCTTTTACTGAGGGAGATCTCAGAACATGCTGAAGAAGACTTTCTTCCAGTGCTTTGTTCTTGTGAAGATCCTTAGAAAGAATCTCATTACTGAGAGTGAAAGTGAATGAGAGAGTCAATCTGTGGGACAAGAAACCTTGCCCATTTCCAGCCTGGTTCTGTAATATCAAGGATAAAAGGAATCTACTATTGCCTGATGTTCACGTGAGCACGGGTGCCAGGTCTTGTCCTACAGAACCTAAGACATCTGGTTTTCTACTCCTCACTTAATCTGGAATCTCTATCTGATGTCCTCATATACGTTTATTATGTCAGGAGCCATAACAGGACAAGCTGAATACTAGCAGGTGATCTTCCTGAGATGGTGTGCTTCAGATTATTATATAATCTGCTACAGGTTCACTCTTATTAGGCAAGTCCCTAAGAGAATTTATTTTAGGAAAGATTCCTGTTATTAATATGCTTTTCTTGTTATTATTAAACATAGATAACAATCTCTGAGCAATAGTTCACCTCTTGGGAACAGATCTCTACAAATCTATGAAGATGTACTGTCCTGTAGTGATGCTATATAAACAAGTAGATGACTTCTTAAGTCTTAACCATGATCCCATAAGAATTCTTAAAATTATATCTGTGATTATGAAGTTCTTAGATAGTGGGACTGTTATTATGTGCTTTTCTGATAGTCAAAACTGCAATGAGAACTCTGCCAGACCCCTGAGTATCATCAGTTAGTTGCCCTTAGATAGTAACCAGACTCTCTCCTGCTCAGAGCACATTCCAATAAGGTTGTAAAACAATTAACCAAAGGTCACTAAAAGGGAACTCACAATCTATTGTAGGTGCTAGGACAGAAGAGAAAATATTGCCTGGGTTTATCTATACAAAACTTCACTAATTTCTTAGTTATAATTTTAAACCTTCAGTGAACCTGTGGAGCTAGACAGGTGATAGATGTTTAGCTAGATGACTGCTCCTAATGGATATGCATGTATAAACATTCTCTGTTGTAAACGTCTATTTCAAATTATGATTTGACTTTTAATGTGAACTTGTGATGAACTTTGTAACATGTGATCATGTACTCTGAAAGATGTATCAGTACTGAAGAAAAAGACAAAGTAGTAGAGTAGTCATAGATGTAGAGGTTCATTAGGAGTCATTCGTCCCTTCCTTTCCTTTTCCCCTGCTTAGAATTTTTCCTTTGTTAGAGTGTTTTCCTTTCTCCCACTTAGGACCTTTCTACTTTTCCCCTTAGACAGCTTTCATAGGAAACTTTTTACACTTAGTAATAAACTCGATCATAACTTCTCTACGTGCCTTTTCTTCCTGGGACCTCAGACTAGCAGGCATAAGTCAGGGCCATTTTATTTATTTCTGTCTGAAATAGAACTAAGGCCACTTTGCCTAATCCTCTGCTGTTAGGCTACAGGTGTTAATCACCTAAGCCTGCAATCTTTTACCCTCAGAAGAAATTTTTAAGACTTTTTAGAAGTTATCATCAGCATTTCAGTACAGGTCAGAGAGCCAGAAAGCTCTGAGACCCTCAGACTTTAAAGCCATCACCAGGGTCCTACCCTTTGCCCCACCACTATCCTCTCCAGGCTGGAAGGCTCGAGGCACAGATCTATCAACAGGAGAGACCAAGACTGAGCCACTCACATGTCATCATTCCCCAGGTTACCTGCCAATGACTTGGTTGTAGGTTGACTACATTGGACTCTTGCCTCTCTAAAAGGATAATGCTTCATCCTTACTGGAGCAGATATGTTTCTGTCTGTGAAGTTATATTTCCTTCATATAAATGTTTTTCCCAAAACCACAATATCACAGAATGCCTTACATGCAATTGGAGAGTCCTTTATTCACTACATAGTATTCAACACACTATTGCATCTGACCAACAAACTTATTTCAAAGTCAGGGAAGTATGACAGTGGGTCCACAAAGTGTGTTACACAATTTATATCTGGAATGCAGGAGATCCTTTAGGGTTTCTATTGGTTCTACAAGTTTTTTATTAAAGAGTACTCGAGAATGCAACAGCCTAATCCATACAGGTTGACAAAGGGCACAGATATATCAGAAATAAAATTATGGTTCACTCTTCTAGGAAAAGGTTTACAATTTGCTGAGGGAATAGTAGAGGAGGATAAAGGAAGTACAAAATGAGTACTAGAGGAAGGTAGTTATAAATATCAGTTAAGGCCACATGACTAGCTGCACAAAACAGTATACTATCATGACTGAATTACTTTTATTTTCTTAATAATGCATTTATGTGTATATTTTTGTTTTCATCATCAATTTCTTTGTCAGGTGATATAACACCAACATAGAGAACATGAATGGTAATCATATTGAAGTTCAATATAACAGAAAAATGTTCTTTGAAAGACACCACCACCTATTCTTCATTTATAATATATTTGCAGTTGTCCAGGCCTCATACTTAGTGTACGCTGGCCCATTGTCCATCTTAAGAATTTTAGGCTTCCCCCAGGCACTCCATGCCTCAAGGCAGTGTTGAATAACATGTGCTGCCTTTTCTCCGGTCAACAGAGAAGCAAATATAATTCCAGAATAAGTGTCAATGGAAACATGTAAATATTGTAATTTGCCAAAGGTTGGGATGTGAGTAACATCCATTTGCCAAATCTGTAGTGGCCAAATTCCTCGTGGATTAATTCCTACATGAGGCACTGGTAAAAATTGACAGCAATTCTGACATTGAGTAACTATATCTCTAGCTTCCTTTCTAGTTATCTCAAAACGACGACGTAACGTCTCTGCTGTCACATGAAAGTTTTTATGAAAATCTTTGGCCAAATCTAATTTTGAAGATAGGACGATAGCAACCAATTTTGTGGCTCGATCTGCTAGGTCATTCCCATGAGACATTGGACCTGGTAGACCTGAGTGAGCCCTGATATGTGTAATAAAAACCGGGAATCTCCTATTAGCTAAGGCGAATTGAATCTTTTGAAAAACTTTTACAAGTCTACTAGATGGTCTAATTAGCCCAGCCACTTCTAAGGCTTTAACTGCATTTACTACATAAAAGGAATCTGAAACAATATTTAAAGGGCCTGGAAAGGTTTCAAGAACCTCCAAAACTACCAAGCATTCCACAACTTGAGGTGAGGTCTCATGGTATTGTTTGGCAGTGACCTTATTATCAATTACATAGGCACCCACACCTGTCTTTGACCCATCTGTGTAAATAACCACTCCATCCGGGAGCGGCTTTTGAGATAAGACATGTGGAAATACTATAGCTTGAGTTAAGGCAAACTGTAAAATGGGATGTTTAGGGTAGTGATTATCTATTTGATCATTAAAGGAGGTGACTGTTTATCTGGCTGGCATCTTTCCTCTTCATCTATCTCTTCATCTGAGTCCTCTGAGGAAGTTATCCCCTCCGACTCAGAGGCATCAAGCCCCAGCACTTCCTTTACCGGATAAAGAGATCTCTTTCTGAGGCTTCCTTTTCTCCCGTCTCTCCCAAGAGTGTTCTTTCTCTCATCTTTCATCCCCGTGAATTGGTCCTCAGGGAGGCTTAATTTCTTTAATATGTCCTTTTTCCCTTTTCCTTTCTGAATTTCTAAGCGCTTCCTTTTCTCTGTTTCTGACATGTGGGCCTGTAATTTGTCTATCACTCCCTGGGCCACTACGAAAACCAGAAGGGAGAGAGCTAACGCTGCTAGCACCATAGCGAGAGCTTCTAAAGTTCCTGCCAACTGGGGAGGGAGATGAATTAATTCAAGTCCAAACATATCTCTCAGAGAGTATTACCTTGTTCTACGGTTCTGGATTCACTCCACGCGTGGAGGGCGAGTGGAGGGTCTTCTTAAACAGCGCCGGCGATGGTAAATTCTCCCGGGTTTCGGCACCAACTGTGAGGCGCTCGTGTAGTCGTCTCGCCGGCAAGAACGCACACACACACACACACACACACACACACACACCAGAATCCTTCCGTATGAACACGTTTATTCCCAAAAACCAAAATGGTGGAAGAAGAGACGAAGAAGACGCCCAGGCCTGGGAAAGTACTCCTATATATCCCTGAGCGGTGTATTCACCTCTGATTGGCTGCTTACTCGTTGCGCGCCAAACGCCGTGGGATGGGCTTTAACTTTAGCGGGCTTTTACCATGGCACATGCGCAATTTACTTGTTTACTAGGAAGAATTATGGCTGACAGCGCCACCTAGCGATGGCGGACTTTGCCAGCACCCACCGCGGCTCCCTACAAAAAGGAATAAAGACCAAATGGGACTCAAACCATATAGGTTCCTTCAATTCTACATGTACACTTAAAAACAAGCAATGTATCCTCTTATAATATTTTCCCTCAGCCAATGCTCAGGGAAAAGGGAAGAAGATAGTGGGAAAGACCTTGAGAATCAAAAAGTGAGAATCTTGCCTGTGAATGTAAATCTTCTAAAAAGAGCATAGGTAGACCATGAAGTCACACCAATACTACCCCAACCATATGATCTCAAGAAGGAACACAACAGTGAGCATACCAAACTTCATGGAAGAAAGTTTCCAAATGTTTATCCTGAATAAGCATTTGCAGGGAAATGTAAATCAGAGAATGTAAGTGGTTGACATAGCCAAGAAAGGGACCAAAGGTTAGTCACGTATTACCAAATAATGAGCAGTCAGAATATAAACCCATGTAATTAATTGAATAAGAGACCATGTGTATTTTAGGATTGCAGAAAGGGGTACAAAGAATATTTTAGAGAAAGAAAATGTAAAGAAAACAAACTATATTGTAAAAAAATTACAAAATAGCAGTTAAGAATAAAACAACAAACAATACTTTGAGTGAAAGATGACACTGAGTTCAACAACAATTGTTCAAAAACAATAATGTGTGTCTTTGTGTGTGTCTGTGTTTGTGTCTGTAATATGAAAATCAAATAAAATTTTGTTGATCTTATTCTTATAAAATTTATAATGAGACCATTGATCTAGAGTGAATTACATGTTCACAGACTTCACTGACTTTATTATGATAACGGTATCATGTATGATATTATTCTCACTATTGATATTTCTCAATAAATGAAAGGCATTCATTTCATAATAAAATGGTTTGTTTTCATGTAAATTACAAGAGCCTTATATTGCAGACACAATCTGAACCCCAGGGTCCTTTTCATATACTGTACCCTTCTTAATATGTTACCTGATATTCTTAACATCTTCATAATACACTGTAAAGCTACTCAAAATCCTTTTCCTCTGTGACGGCCATCAACAATATGCAGTGCTGTCACCATACTCCACACTCTACTAACATTCACCCTTATCTCTCTTTTTCAAATTGGTTCTTTTTGTTGTGTCAGTAATTTATGATATTCCAAATTCCTAATGAGGCAATTTACCATTTTGCTAATGTCTTAGTTTCTGTTGCTATAACAAAACACCATGGTCAAAAGGAACATATGAGAAAAGTGTAGATTTCCTTATGTACCTTGGTCACAGTTGAATGAAAGAAGCCAAGACAAGAACATGGATGCAGGGACCAATTGAGGTCTGTGACATAATGCTTACTGTTGCCATCATATCTACGTTGTCTACAATCCTATTTCTTCCCGTGCCCAAAATAATTTACCAGAGGTGGAACTTTTCACAAACAGTAGGATCACCTTATATTAATCAATAATTAAGAACATGTCTTATACACATACACATGTCAAAATGATGGCAGCCATTCCCCAATTGAGAGTCACTATTCTCAAAGTTTAGGTTTGTGATCTCATGAATGAACTCATTTTCCACCAAGCCTTAATCACTAGTATTTAATTAGGCAGAGTTATCCTGCTGTGTCAGTAAGATCTTAGTATATTACTTAATTATTTTGTATGATTTAGTAGTACTTTTGTTATGACAAAGTAGAAAGAGGTTGAGTACCATCTAACACTTAAAACTATTAAGGTTTCAATAATGAAATTTAGCTTTGCACTTCTGAAGAAAATTTGAATCTGGTCTAACTAAAAGAACATAACATTTTGGGACAAATATACACCCTAGCAACCCTGCACTAGAAGCCAAGATGGAGAAGACCTCCACAACTACCATGGTCTTCCCTCTTGTGCTGTGGTAGACAGGGAGGAAGGTGATCCAGACACTGCAGAACATCAGCATGCTGAACATTAGGAACTTGGCTTCATTGAATCTGTCAGGAAGATTCCTGGCCAGGAAAGCCACAGTGAAGCTCCCTAGAGCCAAGGAGCACAAGTATCCCAGGACAAAGTGGAAGGCAATGACAGAGCCTTTGTTGCAAATAATGATGATCTTCCCATGTTCTGATTGTATATCTCTGTCAATAAAAGGAGGAGATATTACCAGCCAGATTCCACAGAGAACAAATTGGATTAGGGTACAAATTGGGATGACCGACTTAGGTGCCCCAGCTGTCAGCATCCCTCTCATCCTATTTCCTGGAATAGTGAGCTTGAAAGCCATGACCACAGTTATAGTTTTGGCCAACACTGTAGAAACAGCCCCTGTGAAAAATATTCCAAATGTGGTCTGCTGCAGGAGGCAGGTGGCCTGGTTGGGATGTCCAATGAAGAGCAATGAGCAGAGAAAGCACAAGATGAGAAAAATGAGGAGGATGTAACTGAGAATGCAGTTGTTGGCCTTCACAATGGGAGTATCCTTGTACTTCACAAAAGTGAGGAGTACTAGAACTGTGAGCGCAGAGAAGCACAGGGCTATGCAGCCTAGAGTCATCCCCAATGGATCTTCATAATCTAGAAATGATATAGCTCTTTGCAGGCAGTGGGTTTGCTGTAGGTTGGCATACTTATCATCTGGACACCTTACACACTGCTCCATATCTGCTGGAGAAAAACAAACCTTCAGAAGATGTCATAATTATGTACTTAATAATTGAGTACTTGGATTACTCAGAGGATACCCCAAACATATTTTCTCGTTGAGGGTTTATTTCTTTCCTTATTGCTGTAGGGACCAGTAAATTAAGGCTGCTCTGTACTATCCTATGCTTGGTAATGAAACAACATGCCATCTTATGGAATGGAAGAGAAAAATTACTTATTAGTTAAACAAACAGCTGGTGGCAGAGCAAACTTATGTGTCCATTTTGCTAATGTCTTAATTTCTATTGCTTTAACAAAACAGCTAGTCAAAAGAAACATATGGGAAAAGTGTTGTTTTCTCTATATACCTTGGTCATAGATAATTGAAAGAAGTCAAGAGAAGAGCATGGATGCAGGGTCCAATTAGAGTTGTCTAGAAGACTTTCAGGGATTCTGGATGAGCAGAGACTGATGGAAAGGCTACCCAATAACAGGCCCAACTTGAGATCCATCCCATTGGCAAACACCATTCCCTGAGACTATTAATGGTACTCGGTTATACTTGCAGGCAGGAGTCTAGCATGGCTATCATCTTAGAGGGTCTATGCTGCAACTTACTGAAATAGATGCAGACAACAATAGTAAAACTTTGGATGGTGCTTAGGAAATATTGTGGAAGGATAAGAGCAAGGACTTAAGCCCCTAAAGGGATAGGATCTCCACAAGAAGGTCAATAGAGTCAACTAACCTGGATGCTTAGGGCTCTTGGAGACAGAACCTCCTACCAAATGACATACACAGGCTGGACATAGATCTCCCTGCACATATGTAGCAGATACTCAGCTCAGTCTTCATGTGGGCCCTGAACACCTGGAGCAGAGGGCTATCCCAAAAGCTGATGCCTGTATGTGGGATATGTATATATATCTGGGCTGCCTTGTGTGAAATCAGTGGGAGTGGAAGCATCTAGTCTCAAACAGATTTGAAGTGCCAGTGTGAGGGGAATAATATAAAAATTAAATGGTTACAAATGTTTCTCTCCCTAAAAGTTTTCTGCAAAATATAAAATCAAAACCATCATGTTGTGAAAACAATGAGTTTTTAGAAGATATTGCAGGTTATTGGCAGGCTCCCAAAATGTTGATATCATTCAAAAGATTAAATTCTGAAACACACAGATTTTAGGTCTTTCATTTCCATATAGGCCATTTTACATTTCTGCTTTGGAAAGAGAAGATACTGGAATTCAGCAATTTTTTTCTCCATGGAAGGATGTACCTGTCTCATTGGAAACTTCGTTTTCTGGGCAATGGGCACAATCAAAGCAGCAGTCTGCTCTTTGTTTGTGATAAATTTTCTTGAATCCAGCAGGGCATGTCTCACTACACATGGAGGTGGGAACCTGAGGATATATATAATAATTTAAGTATTCATCAAGTGTATATGTATATACATACATACATACATACGTATACATATATACACATGCATATGTATATACTTACACGTATTTGTAACAAAAATTTTTTGTTTATATGTAGCTACATTATTTTGATATATATTTATCTATATATTTTACAGATATTACTATATGTATTCCTCTGATAATTCATGTATAAGTTATAAATTTCAGGTACTTTATTATTTTGTGTAAGCCTCCAATGCCCTGAATGTAACACAATATTTACTACATCATGCAATATTAAATGTGTAACAATCGTGTTGTACTGATTTTAAATTTTTCCTTCCTAAAGTGATTAAATGGAAACACAACATCTATGTGGCATCAATTTCTCTCAAATGATTTATAAATAAAATAAGAAGCATACTGAGTTGTGTGAGGAGGAAAGGTAGGGTAGATCAAGAAAAAGTTCTTTGATGAATAGGGATAAATGATGTTGTAAGACTCTCATAGAATTAAAGATTTTCTAAGTTTAAGACAAAGCCATGAATGTGGAATTAATCAGTATTTGTTCTAGTATATTAGACTATAATGATGTTCAAAGAGTATCACAGAATTTTATGGTTTATGTGTAATTACAAAATTTTTATTATAAATATACACATATTTTAAATTTCATAAATGTGTTTCTGTATTGTGGGGTGAATAGACTTGTAGGTAGATTTGAGCATGAAATCCAGATACCTTGATCCCCTATGACCCAGATTCACAGGAAGTTGTGAGTTAGCAAATTTTCATGCTGGTAACTGAGGATGGACCATTTGCAAGGAAATACTACTCAGCTATTAAAAATGATGACATCATAAATTTTGCAAGCAAATGGATGGAACTAGAAAATGTCATCCCAAGTAAGGCAACCCAGAACTAAAGTGACATATATGGCATTGTTAAGTAGATTTTGTCCAAAAGTTCAGAATAGGCAGCATTCAACTCACAGAGCATATGAAGCATAACAAGGAAGGTCCAAGTGTGAATGCTTCAATTCCACTTAGAAAAGGGAACAAAATAATCATGGAAGGCAGAGGGAGAGAGGAACCTGGGTGGGATAGGGTAGGGGGAGATAAAATGGGGGCAGGATCAAATATGAGGGGAAACAGGAATGAGCCCAG
>NW_021621173.1:0-5774 GCF_004785775.1 Grammomys surdaster | reverse complement strand
GGTGACAGTCTGGGCTGCTGATGGAACAACAGGAAGTTCTCCTGAGGAGTATGGTGTGAGCAGAGGGCAGATGGAAACAGGGAGCAGCAGGGTTGGGCAGAGGGCTCTGAGGAGCTCCTTGGGGTGGGGGAAGGGCTGAAGACACACCCTCTTCCCCGCCCTCAGAAACCCTTATGACTCTCCCCTGCTCTGTGATGCAGGCTTGGGACTCTAGTCAAGCTCAGGAACCCTCAGAATCAGACACCTCAGGCAGCCATGCTGTTTATACTATGGAGAACATTCTCTCATCTCTGAATGACCTCACTGAGTCATGGCTGACCCTTGGCTCAGCTTCCTACCACATAGACCTCAGCTACACTCTTCTGAGTGGACTGGGGCTACTGCTTCTGTACATCTGTTACCTGATAGTGAGACTGCTTATACAGTGGCTGTGGAGAAAGAAATACACCCCTAAGGTAAGGGAGTGTGGTGAGTTCCCAAGAGAGACTCTTCCTTGCTGGACTGTAGTTCTGTTCTCTGGCTGTGGGGTGTGCTTGGCAGTCAGAGGGATGTCTGAGATGAATGAGTGAGGAGGGGAGAGGAGGGGAGGGGGAAGGAGGGGAGAGGGAAGACAGGAGAGAAGAGAGGGGAGAGAGGAAGAGAGGGGAGGGGAAGGGGAGGGAGGGGAGAGAGGGGAGAGGGGAGGGGAGGGGGTAGAGGAGAAGGAGGGGAAGGGGAGAGGGGGAGAGGCTGGGGAGAGGAGGAGAGGTGTGAGAGGAATCAGGGAGGACTAAGAGTCCCATCTGGAGCCCACATTCACCTCCCTATCTGTGTGTGGTTGTAGTTTCCAGGACAAAGTAGGAAACTGGTCCCAGTGGCTTGGCTCCAGTCTTTGGGCTCTGGGGAGGAGAGCACCCCTCCTGACAGAAGATCCCATGATCCACTCCCGCATCCCGTGTCCCTTCCCCTACCCTCCTCCATGAGGAACCAGTCAGGATCACAGTGCTGCACGCTGAAGGCCAGTGGTAAACTCCTCAGAAAGAATGCCACACTGTCCTTTAGTTTCCCAGAGGAGAGTGGAAATAAGTAGCCAGCTTCACAGTTAGTAAAGCAGACACGTCTATTATTCAGTGGGTCCTGGGATGTGCCTGGTCAGTGGGCTTCTGAGTCTCTTAGGAAGAGGAACATAACCAGTGAGTTCTGGGCTCATTTTCTCCTGTCGTTGGCAGCTACTGGAGAAAGGGAAGACGAGAAGGCAAGCCCTTACAGGTAGGTGTCTGCCTCTGACCTTCTCTTCTCAGGTTCCCTACCGTGTCCTTTCCATAGGATTCCAAGTTTATGATCAGAGGATGTCGGTTGTTATACATAATCCCTTAATCAAGAGGGAGGGGGGACCCTGTGAGGAAAGATATGAAGACAGGCAGACTGCCCCTCAGGCCCCTATGGGATGTGCAGGGGAGAGTGACAGTCTTTGATGACTGGATGGCCCCTCAGGGACCTTCTGAGATGTGCAGGATGGGACTGGCTACTTTGAAGTACAGCTTAAGACTCCTGACACTGCGTCCCCTGCTTCCTTCCTGGGAGCTCACAGCCATGAGGAAACCACTGAGCAGTGTTTCCTGCATTGGTTTTGAGTGACACTCAACAGCACAGGGGGAGGGATTAGCATCTAAGCCGCAGGCTTGTGCGTGTGAACGCTCTGAGTGTTCTCATGGAACGCTTGTTGTTGCTTCTCGGTGCTTTCAGGAATCACGACCCCAAGTGTTTTCCCTAAGTCTACCCTCATCCAATGCTAGTTTCTACCTCCGTTCTCTATAACCCGTTATCTCTCTTATTTAAGGTGAGGGAACTTGCCAGAGAGAAGCAGAGCAGAGAAGGGAGCTGCAGATAACCCAGCAAAGGTGATTTGCTTCCCTTCCTTCCTGGTCCCTTTCCCCACATATCTCTTGCTTCCCAGGGACCCAGTGCCTCCTACCCTTTTGGGGGAGAGGCACACATAGCAACAGGTCATAGGAGGAGGTCACAGAGGACAGCCAGGGATGGGGTAGTGTGAATGGGCTAGACCAGCAGGCCCTCATTTCCACAGGCTGGCCCCAGTGATAGCTTGACCTTCATATCTCCCGCAGCTTTCTGGAAGAGCCCTCCGATGCCACCTGCAATGAACTACTGCTACATAAAGATCCCCTCTTCCCTGCGTGTGACATCTCTGGTGATGTTGGTCATCAGCTCTCCCAGGCCATCCTCAAAGATGGTGGTGCCTCTCACTTGTGCGTGGTCTCCACAGCTCCTGGGACAGAGACCTCCTTTATTCTGTCCTCTATGCTCACAGGAAACCAGACAGGGCATCCAGCTCAAGCCCGTCCTCCGGAGCCTTTACCGCTGGCTCAGTCCATCCTCTCACCTAACCGCTTTGCCCCCCCAGAAGGCTTCTACTCCTCCACACAACTGTGCAACTCTCTGACACGGGAGTCCACACTTCCCTCAAACCCTCCACTTCTCCAGGACCCCACCCCACCCTATCCACTTGTCTCTTTTTCTCTTCCAACAAAAGAAGGGCAGAAGTCAGAAGTGGACTTCCAACCGGAAACCACTAGATCTCTGGTGGATGGACTCAATGAGATGCCCACTTATGTCCCAGCAGCCAGAGGCACTGGCTATGTAAGACAAGCAATGCCAGAGCCCTCCCAGCAGCAGTATGCTGCCGACAACCAGTTATCTTCAGACTCCTTTAACCAGCATCTCCCACCGCCCCGTGTGTCTCAAGCCCCTTTGCAGGGAGACACAAGGGCCTACCATCTAGAGCCTGGACACCTCTTTTTCCCCAACTTTGATGCCCTGAAATTGTTCCAAAGGCCGGACAAGAGGGGACGTGATTCCCTGATGGCAAAGAAGGAGGAGAAGGACAGAGGATGTTTTATAAAGTCACCCGGTTCTTCGGAGAGACCGCCATCAGGAGAGACGTTGGTTGAGCCACAGGATTTGGCAGCTTCTCATTCAGAAAGCAGCAAAGGCAAGCTCCCGCACCACCCGCTCCCTCACTGCAAGACTCCTGAAGACCACAAGGAGCCTAAGCCTGCCCAGCTCTTCTGGGGCCCCCCTTCTCTACACAGTGAGGCACTGCGCTCTACTACCACGGCCTCATATGACCGTTCCTCAACATTTGTCTGTTTCAACAGTATGGCTGAAGCTTCCATTGCCGACTATTCCCACGCGGTTATGCTTCCCACGCCTCTGTCTGTGTATCGACCCCAGACCTGGCTACAGTCTGCAGCCCAGTGTCATCCTCAGCGTGACCCTCATGCTGAGGCACAGCCTCGGCCTCAACCCCAATTCCCTGTCTCAGTCTTGACGCTTTCTTCTCAATCCGAGCTGAGGAACTGTGGGGTGCATTTTCACAGACCCCAGGGAGATGAGGAGCCTCTCAGTCCTTCTGCTATACAGTTCTTGGAATATAACATCTTGAAAAAGGAACAGGAGAGGGTGTGGGGTTTACCCCTTGTGATCCAAAAATCCCAGGATACTTTTTGTCCCTCGCCTCCCAAGGTCTTGTTGGCAAGTCGCTCCTCCAAGACCTGTACTCCCAGGCCTATCCTTCCCGGAGACTTCCCCCTCACCAGTGAGCTTGAGAAGAAACTGGAACACCATCTCCGAAAGAGACTTATCCAACACCGCTGGGGTCTGCCCCACAGGATCGACGAGTCCCGGTCACTCATGAGCCCTCAGTCGGAACTGACTGACTTCCCTGAGTCAAGGAAGAGCCGTGGACTCTCGTGGATTACTTTCTTTAAGTACCGTGGCAACAAAGACTCGCGGGCCATTGTACCTAGAGGATCTGGAAACTCTCAGAGTCGGATGCCTGAAAGACATTCTCTACAGGAGACTGTGGTCAAAGAACAGACATACAGTCAAGATATTGGCCAGGATGGCCATCCCCAGGGTTACTTTCAGGAGGCTTCACAAAAGAGTCTGCAATCTCACTCAAAGACACACCCGAAGATTCATGCAGGCAGGCGGCCTCCCAAGCTTTCTAGACCTTCACCGGGAAGCCAGTGTCAGAAAGGAATTGAAAATGTCCTGGAGAAACACCTGAACAAGAAAATGAGGGAAATCAGTGGGGGTGAGATCCCTACCACCGTGGACAAGTCCAGGCACTCTATGGACATGGTGCGGCGTCCACCTGAGACCTCCCCCAAACAAGTGAAAGATCTGGCACTTCTGACAGGTGAGGAGGACGGACTGACGAAGCACCCACACAGCTTGACGCTTAGTCGGAGCAAAGAAAAGATGCTGGAAGAACACATTACAGCCTTCGGCAGGAGGATGGCATTTGGCCTTCCGCAAAGAGTTGAGGAGTCCTTAGAGTCCTACATGACAAAAGGAGAGTCGTCTTGTCCTTTCCCTCAGCTCCATGTTCGAGGCCACAGCGGTCCCAGAGCGGACTGTGACAAATCCTCCAGGTTCCTCCAAAGAAACACTACTGGAGATAGAATGGGGACAGTGAATTCAGTCCCCACACAACAAAGGCCTGTCCCTGCTACCTTGCTTGTGGGTCACAGCCAGCCAGCCTCTGAGAACAAGAAAGAGTGTGTAGATAAAGACCTTAGCATAGCCCCAAGGGGCAGAGAGCCAATCCAGCACTGGACACCCAGTATGGCAGACAAAGGCATCCTGCAACAGTCTAGACCAGACAACAGACCTGGCCCAGAGCTGCCCATGAGCCCAGATGGGCCAACACATGAGAGACTGGCTTCCAGCACCAACACACGGGGCTCTCAGGGAGAAAAGATGAGCTGGGAACATGGCTCCAGGGATGAGGGGCCCATGGAGCTACACAAGGGAGAGCAACTCCATGGTCTTCACCCACAGTCCACTAAGAACTTGAGAGGCACCCAAGGCCTGTGCTCCCCAGGGAGCCACGTGACTGCATGTCAGTTCCTGAAGGGAATGTCAGGTCCCCACAACTCTGAGGAGCCTGACTCTAAAAGTCAGGTGTCCACGGAAGTCATGCCAAACTCAGAGGGCAGGCCACACATCCAGATGCCAGACCTGCCTGCCCCGCCCTTTGCCTCAGCAGAAATGACCTCCAAACCCCAGGGCCCCTCCAGTGGGGACATGGCAGTTTCTCAGGTGCTGCACGTGCACTTGCCCACCGTGGGCATCAACATGGAGTCCCGGCAGGGTCCCTGGGTCCCTGCATATGTCTCAGGCAAGATCAAGAACAAGGACTGTCCCCTGGCTGCCAGAGGATTGCCCACACTGGCAAGTGAAGCAGGAAAGCTTGGTGGAGGGGATGCAGGCTTAGGGACATCCCAAACCAGAGGGAGGAGACACTGTGTGCAGGCCGGGACACCCGAGGAAACACTGGGACACTCATCGTCCCCAGCACTGACACCTAAGAGCCAGCCTCTGGAAAATCAGTTCACCAGCCAGGTGAAGGGCTTCTGGCAGAGGCTGTCCCCTGGGAGGAAACACAAAGGACAGGAAAAGTCCCTGGCCAAGAGCTGCTCCCCATTGACATCTGCGAAGGGCACAAGGATCATCAGAGGGAGATGTGAGTTTTGTGGCAACCCTGAAGCTCAGAAATGTGGGAGAGACCCTGGGATGGTCCTGAGGAAACAGCTAGGGTACAGGCACGGGACAGTCATTCCCTGTCCCCAGGCACCTGTGTGTCCCCTCATGGAGTCTGAAGAAGCTCAGCAGGAGGTGCACCTGCAGGCTCAGGCAGAGCCTGTCCAGAGGCTGCCCCACTTCTGCTGCAAAGCTTCCTGCTCTCAAGGGCAAAGGGATGAGTCCTG
>NW_021621172.1:0-2477 GCF_004785775.1 Grammomys surdaster | reverse complement strand
GAGATTACATATGCCTGCTTAAAGGCATACTTAGTAATTGGCAGATGGGTTTTAGACCAACATCTTTGCTTCCAGCAATAGCACCTCCCTAAGTTACATCACATCTTTTCTTCACCCTTTTCCTCACACAGCCTTTTTTTTAACCAGAATCACAGTGTTGACCATTCATAGCTTTTCTTTTCTATTTCTTTGCTTTTAAAGATTCCTGTTGTATCTCTATTTCAGGAAAAGTCCAAGGACCAATCATTCGTTTTTGTACATAAGAAAACAGTCATTGATTTTATCAGAATCTCTTCGGACTCCATAGAAGATTCTCACAGAGGGAACTCATATAAGTCTCAATTATAACCATACAATGTTTGGATTTTATATTGGAATATTATAATATGTATTTCAAGTAACAGTAGAATTTATAACCAACTTTCTCATGGTAAAAAAAAAAGGGAAGGAAAGCAAAAAGTGAGAGAAAACTATTGTAGACTGGAACTGTTTTAAAATGAAAAGTTTGAGCCAATGTTAGTTGCTAGGAAATCACATCTTATTACATAGTTTCATAGTTGCCTAGTATCTCTTGCCTTAATTTAAGTCAACAGCACACAACACAAAGCATATTCAACAATATGGTTTTCAGTTTTATTGTTTTGGATCACTCTTAGCTTTCCCTATACTGTAAGACCTTACAGCACAAACAGGGTGACAGCAGAAATTTTAATACCCAGAATTTATACAAATGCAGATGGATATAAGGGCCTGATTTTCACTGAAGCACTGAAGAAGCAGAGGCAGGGGATCTTCAGAGAACAGTGACAGCACAAGATGTCATCAACAAGTTCTAGGTCCAACTGGGATGCCCTGACTGTATAAATGAGGAGGAAAACAGTAAAAAATAGACTCTATATCATCTTATATTTTTCTTTCTGTACACATGCACCCACTGACATGTAAACACACACAGAGAGAGAGCGGGGGGGGAGAGAGGGGGAGGGAGAGGGAGGGAGGGAGGGAGGGAGGGAGAGAGAGAGAGAGAGAGAGAGAGAGAGAGAGAGAGAGATTCAATCATGAATGCACACACACACACACACACAATCGAGAAAAAAAATAAAAGCTGACTGCCCACCTGAGCTAGATGCTTCATGCTTGTAATCCAAATAATTGGGAAGCTATGACAGGAATATTCCTAGTAGTTTGTAGCCCATGTGCATTCCAAAGGTATGTCAGCCAAGCTTTAGTATAGAAAAAAATAAATAAATAAACAAAACAGACCAACCATTCAAACAAACAAAAATCCACCACCTACAAAAGTCTCTAAAAACAACCAAACATACCTAAGAGAAAGCCTATGAAAACATGCTCAGTCCAATAGTCTACCTTATTCTTAAGGAGTATACCTTTTAAAATTACATTCTTTCCTTGAATAGATATATACTTGGTTTGTGCTCCAATTAAAGTAGATTTTTTTTTATGTTTCTGAGTAGAAAGAAATGTCACAAAAATTCTAATGTTACTCTGGAGAATATAAGCGTAAGCCAAAGAACATGGAGGGTGTGAAGGAACATGTTTATTCAATATGGAGCAACAAGTACTTTGTGAGTAAAAGTACATTCTGATGCCACAGATATATAAAGGAAAGCTGAGTTCACACTTCATAACACATGTGACAAATAAACCACATTCTTTTATTGAGAAAATACATGTACTTATTCTGTTAATATATTCACTTTTCCAATGAACTATTTTAAGCTCTTGTGTTAAATAACTAAGTTAAAAATAAAGCATTTTATTTGTTGATGTATGAAAACTAATGTGGCCAAAATATTAAAGTAGCTAAATAAGAGTAAACAACAAAGAAGCTACTGTTGTGAAATATTAATTATACATGTGAAGGTGAAAATTATTTTCATATAAAATCACATGTTGATAGAATTAAACAGCAGAGCAAAAAATTTATGGTTTAGTTATTTCTAATGCAGTTTTCAAAATTTCATCAAGTGAAAATGTGTCAGTCATTAAATTTTCAACATTATTTTAAATTAATAATATAATTAAACTAATAAAATGTGTAAATTTTCATTTTAGAGATTAACAGATTGTTAAAATACTCAACTTGCTTTGTTAATACATGAAACAAATGTTATATTAGAAAAAAAATAGCACAGACATCAGCAACTCCAGGTTCTGTCATAGAAGGCCTGCACAATTCCATAAGATCTGTTCAACAAGAATGATTATAAAAGTACTCAGACACAGCCCCAAAACTGCTCACTAAAGGCTGGTCTCCTAAGTAGATTTGCATTTCAACCGATAAGTTGTTCCTGAGGAAAGTTCATGCACTCATTTTCTACATTTCTACTTAATATTGCAAATCCCTTCTTGGAATCTGTTTAGAGATTTGGTTTTTTCCTTCAACAGTATTTTCCTTTGAAGCCAATATTGTGAGAATGTCTCAAAATCGATCAATATCAGTTCTCAGCAACGTG
>NW_021621171.1:675-3372 GCF_004785775.1 Grammomys surdaster | reverse complement strand
CTGTGTTTAGTCTCCAGCACCACCACCCCTAGAAAAGAAAAGAAGGAGGAAAGCCAAGTAAATGACTTTGTCTATGACAGAATTTAGGGTTTGGAAGAAACTGTTATTTTCTATTGCCATGAAGGCAACTTAGAAAAGAAAACACTTAGCTGGGGACTTGCTTCCAGCTTCAGAGGGTGAGTTGGTGACCATCATGGCAAGGGGATAGGCAACAAGTAGGCATGGTACTGGAGCAGTAGCTGAGAGAGTACTGTGGGGTAACTGTGATCAGATGATTCATAACCATGAGGCAGAGGGGTGCAGGGAGAGAGAAGGAGACTCAGAATGCTTATGCTTTTGAAACCTTCTTAAGGCCTGCCTCCAGTGAAACACATCCTCCAACCAGGCTCTACCTCTTAAACTGTCCCAAATAGTTCTTTCAACTAGAAACCAAGCAGTTAAACATATGATCCTATGGGGACCACTCTCATTGAAATCAGCACAGAATTCAGTGTCAAATGGATTCCCAAGTTAGAGAGATGGCTCAGCAATTTAGAGCACTTGTTGGATCAGGTATGGCGGTACAGGCTTTTAATCCAAGTCCTGGGAGGCAGAGGCAGAGAGATAGGTCAGCCTGGTCTACAAAGCAACTTCCAGGATAGACAGGACTCTGCTGTTAAACACAGTAACCATATCTTGGAAAACCAGAAAGAAAGAGAGAAGGGCTGGAGGGAGGGAAGGAAGGAGGGAGGGAGGGAAGGAAGGAGGGAGGGAGGGAATGAAGGAAGATGTTGTTCTTCCAGATGACGTGGGTTTAATTTGTGCATCCACATGAGAGCTCAGAACTATCACAACTATTCATAACTCAATTTCCAGGGGATCTGATGTCCTCACTGGCTTTTGTGAGCACCAGACAGACATGCAGTACATTTACATACATTTAGGCAAAAACGCTCAAACACAAAGAATAAAGTTTAATAGAATTAAAATTAAAAAAGAGATTCTATATTCTTTCTCTTCTTTTTTTTTTAAGAGTAATAATGTGGGGCTAGAGAGATGACTCAGCAGTTCAGAGCACTGACTGCTTTTCTAGAGAACCTGGGTTCAAATCCCAGCACCTACATGGGAGCTCACAACTGTCTCTAGCTTCAGTTCCAGGCGATCCAACACCATCAAACAGATGCCATACATGCAGTCAAAACACCAACGCACATAAAATGAAAGTAAAGAGCAATATTGTATTTGGAGAGCATTTTATGGAACCACTGAAAGATGCTGAGGCTATTCAGAATTAATACCGTGAAAGTACAGTGGGATCATGCATAGGCACCTCTTGAACTTGAGCATGAGAGTCTTATCAGTTCAGTAGAGTAGAGGTTTTACAGGCACAGAGTCATCAGCTCCTGTCTTGCTGGTTCACATGTCTTTTGTTTCTTATTTCCTGTCAGGAAGCATTAACCAGTCCTTGATGACACTAAGAATATGCATGGAAGTCCTGAGAGAAAACCAGAAATATGGAACCAACAAGGTACACAGCAGCCTTCCCCAGCTTCTTTGTGGTTTAGTTTGTTCATTTTACAGTCACATATGCTTAGCTTTTGGATGTTTTTATAGATGGTTCCATATCGAGATTCAAAGCTAACCCGACTATTCAAGAACTACTTCGATGGGGAGGGGAAGGTTCGGATGATCGTGTGTGTGAATCCAAAGGCTGAAGACTATGAACAAAGCTTGGTAATTTAAGTGTATTTTTGTCCTATACAGTTTGGTTTCTCTAGGGAAAGCAGCTACTTGGATGTGAAGAATGGCAGTCTGTAGATCTGTACATGGTCACTGGATATGCAGACAGACTATTTAGCCATCCATAAAGAAGGACAGGTAGTCTTGTTTTTACAGATTCTGTTTTGTATTTTCAGCAAGTCATGAAGTTTGCAGAACTAACCCAGGAAGTCGAAGTAGCAAGACCAGTAGACAGGGTGATATGTGGCCTGGCACCAGGGAGACGGTACAGAAACCTGCCTCGGGGAGGCCCAGTTGGAGATGGTACGATTTGGTGTTATATCATTGTTCATTTGCTTGTCTTTCTAGAACTTAAAAAACAATATCTTCTCAAGGACCAAATGCAAGAAACTTTGAAGTAAAATATAACGTTTCTTTTGTTGTATGTTTTTTCTAATTTTTTAAAAACTCCATACCTAAAGCAGAGCATAGTGAAGCATACCTGTATCTCTAGCACTAAGTAAGCTAAAGCAATAATAATGATGATAATGATGATGATGATATAAAATTCTGTGGTTGCTAGTTCATGGGCTCTGCTCATAGCATCAGACTTACCTAAGTTCTTTCATAATTTTTCAATTCAATTCAGAACCTTTGATGACTGAAGATATTCTACAGAGCTCCCCACCACTGCCCTCATGCAAACTTTTGGATGTCAATGATGAGGAGACCTTTCCAAACATGACAGACACTTTGGAGAAACAGCATCACCAGGGACAACAATGGATTGAGGACCTTACTAAGTGCAGAGCTGGTCACAGCTGCTGTGACTTGAGAGGTAGAAACAGGTCTTTGTGACTCCATCTGTTGAGACACCTCTCAAGGAAGACTTGTTTTCTTGGCTTTGTCGTGGTCTCAAGGAGTTGTTTTTTCTGAACGGCCAGGTTTTGTTTTCCTCTCCAGCTCTACTTTACTTTTATAGAATGCAAGAAGAAAAAA
>NW_021621171.1:0-665 GCF_004785775.1 Grammomys surdaster | reverse complement strand
TCTGGGTCAAAGATGAAAAGCTCAAACAGCTGAAGGCCATTGTGACTGAACCCAAACCTGAGAAGCCAGAGAGACTCTCCCGGGAGTGGGACCGGGAGAAAATCATTTAGAGATCTGTCTTTCCTTTTCCTGTGCCTGTAAGTGTTTGCAGCTGTGTCTAGATTGGTGCTAGAGAAAATTTACTCCAATTTGAGGGATGTTTCTCCATGAGCATTGTTTTGTTTCATGTTATATTTTTTAAGTTCTTTTTGTTTTTGTTTTTGAGACGGGGTTTCTCTGTGTAGTCCTGGCTGTCCTGGAACTCACTCTGTAGACCAGGCTGCCCTGGAACTCAGAAATCCACCACCTTCTGCCTCTCAAGTGCTGTGATTATTAAGCTTTTTTTTTTTAAACTTAGAATAAATGGGCCTGTCATGGTGGCACATGCTTTAAATCCCAGCATTTGGGAGGCCAAGGCTTGCAGACCTTTGGTGAGTTTAAGGCCAGTCCGGTTTACACAGGATTACAAACTAACCAGGGCTACATACAGAGACCCTGTCTTAAAAACAAAAAACAAAAAAAAAATCACAAAAAAATTAATGACTGTAAAGTTTCTTACAATGTCGAATCATCACGTAGTAAAATTGTAGAAAAGTAATATTGTTTCTCAGTTTTTCAATCTTATT
>NW_021621170.1:0-3810 GCF_004785775.1 Grammomys surdaster | reverse complement strand
GTTAGAGTACAAACAGCATTTAGCTAACCTACTATTTTCACTCTTCTACATTTCTATTTCTATTTCAACATTTCTTCACTCTTCTACATGTCTATTGGCACTCTTCTCCATGTAGACCTACAGTTAGAAGATAACCAGGTGTTGAAGATCGTTTTCTTTTTCTACTACATGTTTTTAGCTGTTTTGTCCAAAACCAAGTGTCCATAGGCCTGTGAGTTTTTATCTGGATTTTCAATTCTATTCCATTAATCTTCCTGTATGGTATTGGCATAAAAGCAGACATATTTTTCAATGGAAGTAGCATGAAGTATTTATAAAAGGCAATCCACCATACCACTGGCAAAGCATCAGTAAACAGGCCGGCCTGATCTCAGCCCAGCAGACACTGTGAGTCAGAGCTCTGAAATCTTTACACCTGACTAGATAGTTTCTATGACAGATCTCTGCCACTCCAGCCACTCCCTTTAAAATTCCCACAGCTAGTTGGGGTGTGCTTCTTGCAGCCTCATGCTTTGCTGCAGTACCTTTCTCTCTCAAACCTACTTGAGTCACTACATGAAAGAAAACACCACACAAACTTAGTTTAGAATCAACATGTAACACAATCACTGGGTTCAGTAACTAGCAACCTAATTTGTAACCTTCTCTAAGGTACAAATCCTCTGGTAGTGGATCCTGGAAAATCGGCCACATGAACCAGTGGTCGTCCCTACCTACATGTTGTCCTCCATCCACTCTCCCATCCAAAAGTCCATCTCCTGCTTTCCCTCTTTCTCTCCAAACCTGGAAATCCAACCTCCTCTCCCACTGATTGGTTCCTAGAAATTTTTATTCATTAGTGGAAGGTTCACTTGAAGTCACCTGAGAACATAATTTACACCTCATGCCAGGCAGTCCCTCTTGGAGAAGCAGAATTAGCATCAAAATCATAGAAGCAGGAGGAAAAGGGAAGGGATAGGTGATTTCTGGGGGAGGGGGGAATGGAGAAAGGGGATAACTTCTGAAGTGTAAATGAATAAAATATCAAATAAAAAACAACACCACCAGTATGATCCACAATAAATAAATAATAGTTGTAAGAATCACATGGTCAGGGGAGGAATGAAAGGAGAAGAGGGAGGGACTGCAACTAGGATATAATGTGAATAAAAAAGTAAATTATGAGGGAAAGGAAAAAAAATCCTGGAGGTGCCAATACAATCTCTGGTGGTTTAATCCACTTCTCACATTAAACCAATGAGGGAATTAAAACCTTAAACCAGTTTGATGTAGAAAATTCAAAATCCCTAACACCCTTTTGAAGTGTAGATGGAATCAGCCCTCTTATTGGTAATTCAAGCCTGAGGCAAAACTATTAGTTACAACTGGGAGGTCTCACAAAAGCAGATTTGGTATCCTTTTAATGTCCTGAGAGTTCTTCCCGGGCACCCACCCATCAACTCATTGTCCAAACCCTCACACTGAGGGCAACCATTTTATTTAACCTTAACTATAATTGTGTACCAGCAAAGGGACATTTATTATTACAACTGATTACCCAGTACAGTACCAAGACCATTAGAGTAACCTCCTTACATTACTTTGCAAAGTGCCCTTCCTGAAGTTTTAGAAAGACTGGTGTGTGTGTGTGTGTGTGTGTGTGTGTGTGTGTGTGTGTGTGTGTGTGTGTAACAGGCCTGGTTTCTCACTCTTTTCCCCATTTAAAACACTCTAATGGTCAGACGTATTTGAAATTTTGATTATGAGTAATCATTTAATAATATGCTTTTTCAAAAGCCATAAAAGTCCATAGACAGTACAGCTAGATTTTGCTACATATAAATTATGGTTCTATATACCTGACTTAAATTTTAAGTTAAAATATTTCCCACATTTCTAATTAATTAACTTATTCTTTATTTTATATCTATACTGAAGCTTCCTCCCCTCATCCAAGTCCCTCTCTCTTCACTTCTCTCCACCCTTCAGCCCTCCCTTTCTCTTCAGAAAATGAGAGGCCTCTCATGGATATCTATATGCTGAGCATATCAAGTTGCAGTACGACTAGGCAAATCTCCTATTTTGGAGAGCCAAGGCAGCCCAATTAGGGGAAAGGGATCCAAGCAAAGGCACCAGAGTCAAAGACAGCCCCTCTTACTACTGTTAGGAGTCTCAAACTCAAACAATATATTTAGCTGGGTGCAATATGGCTGGACCAAAATTTGCTCTGTCCCAGACTGACCTTAAACTCAGAAATCTGCCTGTCTTTGTATTTTTCTAACAAGCTGGCTCATTAGTAAAGTCAGTCATCTTTGTTCTTTCAGGTCCATGAAGCCCCTCATACAATTCATATTGCATCCTTATATTTTGCATCATTGAGAAAAAATATATTTTTGAACTCTCATTTTTAGATTTCTTTCCCCCACCCTTAAAGACTTTGCTGAAGGTCAGAGCATTCACCACCTTGCAGATGAACATCAGACATACTCTTCCCTCCTGGTTTCATGCTATTTCTAATTATCATGGCATCATTAACCATCGCAGGAAGAATATTTCCTGAAGGAGGAACATAAGGTAAATTATGTACATTATTATATAGAAAGAAGCCTTATGTCTACACAAACCATCAATACTAATGGAGATCCGTGTCCTACTAGCTCTGATACAGGAGTGGGACCATGTCATATCATCCATAGCCAGGCAGGATTCAACATACGTTATTTGGTCCTTTTCACTTGCAGTTTTAATATTCTTTCTTTGTTCTGTATGTTTTAGACTTTTGATTCTTATGTACCATGAGCCTCTCTTTTCTGCCTCAATCTATTTGGTGTTCTGAGTCCTTTTTGTCTTTTTATAGGTATCTCCTTCTTTAAGGAGAATATTCTACGATTTTATTGAAAACATTTTCTGAGCCATTTAGCTGCCTTTCTTTTATTTCCTCTATTCTAGTATTCTTAGGTTTGGTCTTTTAATACTGACCCAGATTTCCTAGATATTATGTTTCAAGAGGTTTTTTTTTTTTTAGATTTAACATGTTTTGACTGATGTATCCATTTCTTTTATCTTACCTTTAACCCCTAAAATTCTCTCTTTCATCTCTTGTATTCTGTTCACAAAGTTCACCTCTATAGTTCCTGTTCAAATTCCTAAATTTTTTCTTTCCAGAACTCCTTAAGTTTGTTTTTTATTGATTTTGTTTCCAGTTTCAGGTCTTGATCAGTTTTGTTCATTTCCTTTCACTGTGTGTGAATGTGTGTGTATGTATCTGTCTGACTGTCTTTCTGTCTTTCTATGTGTGTGCTTCAGCAATGTTGGAATATTCAAGGCCTGCTGTGGTATAATATCTGGGCTCGAATAGAGATATATTTCCCTAGCTGATATTAATTTTATTTATATGCTTTTATCTAGGCACCTGGATTAGGGGTGATTATATGTCTAGATGATCGTTTCTGGATATGTTTCTCTTCATTTTTTTCCCTTGGCTTCTGTTTCTTCTCAGACTTTTGAAGATGGGATTGCTGTGTGTTGTCTGTTCTGATGGTGTTTTCAGAAGGAAGACAAGCTGGTGTTAAAGGCTAGAATACTTCAATATGTTGAAGAAAGATTGAAGGAGGTCACTGTGATCCTTTGAGAACAAGATCAGAAAGAATATTCAGACCATAGTACACTTCTTCCTAGAGAGCTGGGGATATGACTGTGGAGATTGGACCTCAGAAACATAAGGATATGTGTGGACCTGCCTATTTCCCACTCATTTCCCTGGGAAGAACAGCCATTAGTTAGCAAGGGGTGCTTGCTGGAGTTAGGTTGGAGGTCAAAGCAACAATCCAT
>NW_021621169.1:0-3288 GCF_004785775.1 Grammomys surdaster | reverse complement strand
TTATTCTTTCTCTCTCTCTCTCTCTCTCTCTCTCTCTCTCTCTCTCTGTGTGTGTGTGTGTGTGTGTGTGTGTGAATTTTATATCCAGCCACTTTGCTGAAGGTTTATAAGTTGTAGGAGCTCTCTGGTAGGATTTTGGGGCCCACTTATACATACTATCATATCATCTGCAAATAGAGATGCTCTCACTTTTTCCTTTCCAAATTACAAACAGTTGAACTCTGTTAGGTTTCTAATTGCTCTAGATAGTATTTCAATTATTTTTTTGAGTAGATATGGAGAGAGTGGACAGCCCTTTCCCTAATATTAGGGGAATTCTTTTAAATTTTCTCCACTTAATTTGGTGTTAAGTATCAGCTTGCTGTATATTGCCTTTATTGTGTTTAGTTAGGTATGGGCCTTGTACCCCTGATATCTCCAAGACTTTTATCATGAAACTATTTTAGATTTTGTCAAAGGTTTTTCATCATCTTCTGATATTATCATGTGATTTTTTCTTTTAGTTTATTTATATAGTGGATTACGTGTGTGTGTGTGTGTGTGTGTGTGTGTGTGTCTTTGTAACTATCTCTGCATCCCTGGGATGATGTCTACTTGATCATAATGGATTATATTTTTGATGTTTTCTTGATTTCTGCTTACAATTTTTATTGAGTATTTTTGCATGAATGTTCATGAGGGAAACTTGCCTGAAACTCTATTTTTTTTTGAGTCTTTGTGTGATTTATGTATCAGGTTACTGTAGCTTGATAGAATGAATTTGTAAATGTTCCTTTTGTTTCTATTTTGTAGAACAGCTGGAGGAGTGTTGGTAGTAAGACTTTTTTGAAATTCTGTTGGAATCTTACTCTAAAACCATCTGGCCATGTTTTTCTAGTTGAGATAGTTTGATGATTTATATTTCTGTTTCCTTAGGTGTTATATGACTATTTAGATTGTTTAACTGATCTTGATTTAATTTGGTAAGTGGAATCTATCAAGAAAATTGTCCATTTTGTTTAGACTTTCCAATTTTGTGGAGTACAGGCTTTTGAAGAAGGATCTAATGAGTCTTTGGATTTCCTCATTGTCTGTTGTTATGTCTCCTTTTTAATTTCTGATTTTGTTAATTTAGAGACTGTCTCACTGGCTTTTAATTAGTTTGGCTAAAGCTGTGCCTATCTTGATTTTCTCTTAGATCTAGCTCTTGATTTCATTGATGCTTTATTGTGTTCCATTTTTTAAATCTAATTTACTGATCTCAGCGCTGGGTTTGACTATTTCCTGTGGTCTTCTCCTCTTGAATGTGTTTCTTTTTGTTCTAGATCTTTAAGGTGTGTTTTCTAAGTTGTTCATATAAGCTTCTTCAATTTTTTAATTTTTTTTCATTTTTTTATGGTACATTTCCAGATTATTTTGAAATTAATTTTTATTGGATATTTTATTTACGTTTCAGATATTATCCACTTTCCCTATTTCCCTCCACCCAGAAACTCCCTATCCCATCCCCCATCTTCTTCCATGAGGATGTGCCCCCACCTAGCCACCTACTCCCACCTCCACGCCCTTGAATTCCCCCACACTGGGCCATCCAGCCTTCACTGGAGTAAGGACCTCCTCTCCCATCTATGCCTGAAAAGGCCATCCTTCCCTATATATGCAGCTGAGGCCATTGATCCCTCCATATGTGCTCCCAGATTGGTGGTTTAGATCCTGGGAGTTCTGGTTGATTGGTATTGTTGATCTCACTGTGAGGCCACAAACACCTTCAGCATCTTCAGTCTTCTCTCTAACTTTTCCATTGGCAACCCCTTGATCAGTTCAAAGGTTAGCTGTGAGCATCTGTCTCTGTATATATCAGGCTCTGGTAGACCTCTAAGGAGACAGCTATATCAGGCTCCTGTCAGTATGCACTTCCTGGCATCCACATCAATATCTGCCTTTAGTGACTGCACATGAGATGCATACACAGGAGGAACAGTCTCCCTATGACCCTTCCTTCAGTTTCTGTCCCACGCTTTGTCTCCATATTTGCTCCCATGAGTATTTTGTTACTCCTTCTAAGAAGTACCGAAGAACCCACATTTTGGTCTTCCTTCTTCATGAGCTTCATGTGGTCTGTGAGTTGTATCTTCAATATTACAAGCTTTTGGGGAATATTCACTTATCACTGGGTGCATACCATGTGTGTTCTTTTCTGTCTGGGTTACCTCACTCAGGAAGATGTTTTCTAGTTCCATCCATTTGCCTAAGAATTTCTCACATTCATTGTTTTTAATACCTAAGTAGTACTCCATTGCATAAATGTACCACATTTTCTGTATCTATTCCTCTTTTGAAGGATATCTGTGTTCTTTCCAGCTTCTGGCTATTATAAATAAGGTTGCTATGAACATAGTAGAGCATATGTCCTTGTTATATGTTGGAGCATCTTCTGGGTATATGCCCAGAAGTGGTATAGCTGGGTCCTCAGGTAATGCTATGTCCAACTTTCTGAGGAATTGCCAGACTGATTTCCTGAGTGGTTGTACCAGTTTGCAATTCCACCAACAATGGAGTAGTGTTCCTTTTTCTCCACATTCTTGCCAGCATCTGCTATCACCTGAGTTTTTGATCTTAGCCATCCTGACTGGTGTGAGGTAGAATCTCAGAGTTGTTTTGATTTGCATTTCCCTGATGACTAAGGATATTGAACATTTCTTTAAGTGTTTCTCAAACATTTGAGTTTCCTCAGTTGAGAATTCTTTGTTTAGCTCTGTACCCCATTTTTAATGGGGTTATTTGATTTTCTGGGGTCTAATTTCTTGAGTTCTTTGTATATACTGGATATTAGCCCTCTATCAGATGTAGGATTGATAAGGATCTTTTCCCAATTTGCTGGTTGCTATTTTGTCCTATTGACAATGTCCTTTGTTTTACAGAAGCTTTGCAATTTTATGAGGTCCCATTTGTCAACTCTTGATCTTAGAGCATAGGCCAAGGGTGTTCTGTTCAGGAACTTTCTCTCTGTGCCCAAATATTTGAAGATCTTCCACGCCTTCTCTTCTATTAATTTTAGTGTATCTGATTTTATGTGGAGGTTCTTTATGCACTTGGACTTGAGCTTTGTACAAGGAGATAAGAATGGATCAATTTTCATTCTTCTACATGCTGACCTCCACTTGTACCAGCACCATTTGTTGCAAATGCTGTCTTTTTTTTTTTTTAACACTGGACAGTTTTAGCTCTTTTGTCAAAGATCAAGTGACCATAGGTGTGTGGGTCTTCTCTATTAAAGAAGACACTCAGGTCTGTGAATCATGATGAAGT
>NW_021621168.1:0-1081 GCF_004785775.1 Grammomys surdaster | reverse complement strand
TTAACTATGATCCATGGTTCTGTGTGGATGTATACTGGTTTTCCTGTGAGGCGCGCGCATGTAGTCGTCTCGCCGGCAAAAACATACACACACACACACACACCAGAATCCTTCCGTAGAAACACGTTTATTCCCATAAACCAAAATGGTGGTAGAAGACGGAAAGGATGGAGAAAGGCACTGTTTTATACCCTAGAGCGGTGTAATCACCTCTCATTGGCTGCTTACTCGTAGCGCGCCAAACGCCGTGGGATGGGCTTAGCTTTGGCGGGCTTTTACCATGGCACATGCGCACTTTATTTGTTTACTAGGAAGAATTATGGCTGACAGCGCCACCTAGCGATGGCGGACTTTGCCAGCACCTGCCGCGGCTCCCAACATTTTCCTGTTTTATGCATAGTAGGGTTATAATTGTCTGGGTACCCAATAGTGATGGTATAGCTAGAATTGTGCCAGCCTGAGGTTGCGTTCTTGAATTGGTCCTCAGTACCACATAAGTATGTGGGTTGTTTCCACAAGATTCCTATTACACAAATGTGTGTTGGTATGTAACACCATCTTTTGTTTTTTGTATATACAAATCTACTCGTGGTCCATGGTTGTATAAGTATATCTGTTAGGACCAATGGATATCTCCAATGTTCATTAAAGGTGTGTAGTAACGGGCTAAGTAATTTATCCCAATCAAACACTGTTAGTTTTAACTCTAGGTGTTCCGGCTATATATTCACCTTGCCAATTTCTGACCGATAAATTTCTGTACCATGGTAGGTTTGGAAATTCTGCTACACAGAGGAAGTTTGCTGTTTTATTATTTAGTATAGTGGCATTAAGCATTGTCCAGACGTCCTCCGGACATTCCATCCCATATGGGCGTGGAATGGGTGGGATACCATATTTGATTAGTTGTGGTTCCCAATAATCTGTATCATTCCATAATTGGCTTTGTTTGCCATCTTCCAAATAGTCTAAATTTTCTGAATAGTAGTCCATCCCCTGTGTTGTTTTATTATAAATGAGGTTATAGTCTTCATTCATTTGTGCTATCATAGGTGCTAGTATGAGTTGTAAGTATGTGGTG
>NW_021621167.1:131879-143757 GCF_004785775.1 Grammomys surdaster | reverse complement strand
GGAGAAGGAGGGAGGGAGGGAGGGAGAGAGAGAGAGAGAGAGAGAGAGAGAGAGAGAGAGAGAGAGAGAGAGAGAGAGAGAGATTGAGATTTTCTAGCAGTGGGACTGAGACATCAACCTTTCCGCAAAACCATTGACCTTCAATCTTTCCAGCCTGTAAGGAGTGTTGGGGAAATCTTGAGTGCAGAGCTTGTGGGAGTGGCCAACTACATGATTGGTGCAACTTGAAGAGGGATTCCGTGCCTAACACTGCCTGGATGGCCAGGAACCAGAGGCAGCAGAATTCAGAGACCAACAATAAAACCAAATACGACTGAAAAAAATGCCAATGAAATGGTTTCTAATGATATTCTGCTATAGTACCCTTTTCCTCCTATTACATTACCGAGTCTAGCCATGATATGTGGCTTTGTGCTCACTCTTATTGTATCTTGTTATGTGATGTTTAGTGGATATCCCTGGGAGGCCTGCTTTTTTTTTTTAAAGGGACACAGGAAGAGTTGATTTGGCTGAGAGGAGAGGTGGGAGAGAGGAGACTGGTCAGGGTTGAGGGAGGGGAAACTGTGATCAGAACATAATGTATAAGAAAAGAATAAAAGATAAAAAGACAGTAATATTTCAGTACATATTAATATGCATGTATGTATATATTCACACACACATGCACACACACACACACACACATATATATATATATTTATGGATAAATTCTGGAAGAACTATTTCTTCTATTAATAAGTATTTTGTATTTTGACAACTATTGAGTTTCTTATTCAGAACTGTCAACCTTTACTGCCAGTTTACTAGTTTCTCATTAAACTTAATGATTTAATGGAACATTTTGGCCTATGCAACTCTGATATCTAAATACAAGTACTACATTATGTCTATCCATATATCATTAATATGGAACATGATGATTACAACTTGACATGCATAGAAACATTATATTCTCTTATACCTGTAGTTCATCTTTATAAACTGTACATTTTATCTAATGACATTTCATACACAGAGGACATGCCAGAAGTGTGGGGCCCAGTGTGTGAATCAGAAGGTATACTGTCCAGATATAGCCAAAGGAAAAGTCATGTGACATGTAAGGTAGGAAGAACATTCCTGCTTTTTGCATCCATCTCCCTCTTTGGCGGGTCCTGCATTGTCTGAGCACACACATAACCAGTTGACATGACTTAGAAAGCTTTAAGAATGGTTTTGCTGCATATGTGGCTGGGAGATACTTAGAAGCTCACAAATTCAATTGTGATACTTATTATCTACCAGTTTTTGTTCAAGTCATTTAAACTAACAAAAGCAAAATTGTTTAAAGTACAGTTGGTCTAAAGTGCATAAAACAAATAAATTAAATATTCAAATAAAATAAATATAAAACAGGTATGGTGACCCTCATGTGTAATATGGGTGCTTAGGTCTTAAGGCAAAAAGATCGCAAGTGTAAAGCTAGACCCACTAGCTGTCAAAAAAACACAAAGGAAACAAAAACCATTTCTTAGTTATGACCAATAATTTTGTATATGATGCAACAATCTGTAAAATTATTATATCCAACAAATGCTGCTACTGAAGGAGCATAAACAACTAAAAGAAAATGTATATCCTTGTTTCCTGTCTAAAGGCAACATATAAGATAACTTAAAGAATAATACTTGGTGATTTTCATAGCCTCACCAAGCAAGATTTACAATCACTTATTTTGAAGGTTTATAAATAAATAACTTACAAAATACAAAAGAAAAATCTGTTTCTTGTATATGAGGATCAGTCAAATGAAATAAGTATTCAAATGAGAGACCATGTCCTGAACAGGCAAATCAGTGTAGTGAAGTGGACGGGAGGGTCCACTGCTTACAGAGCTGCAGAATATGGATGAAATCATACTGACACCCTTCAGGCTGCCATAGGATGACAGCTTAGTACCTTGAAACTTTCCTATAATCTTATTTCTATAAAACATTTTATTTACATTTTCTATTTCTCATATGAACAGCACAAATATGTGTAATCTTTCCATACAGTAATTTGAAAGGATATCCATAGCAATTAAGATTTTACACTGGAAAAATCTATTCCTAGGATCATAAATCTCATGGCCAGCCTGGCTGTTTGCCCCTTGGAGCCTCCAGCCGTTTCATCTGGGGACACTTTATTCCACCCACAGGTTCAATTGCACCTCAGGCTCTGGAGCCATTCCAATAATAAACAAAAGGTAAGAGTCATGTCTTAGTAGCAGGACAGATTTCTCTTTTTCTGATGTGCCCTCAGTTTAGAGTTCATGTTCATGGATGCTTTTGTAGAGTGGAGATGGGATGCATTGGCCTGGGAAGATTCACTCCCACTGGTTTTGAACTGGAGGAATAGAGATGTCAGTGCCTTACTTGTCTTACCAAGAAAGTAAGAGGCTTCCATTGTCCTTGTTATAAGCCAGCTCCCACCCCCAGAAGTAAGCCTATCACACAGGACACCTTACACCTTACTACAACACAACCAGGGAACAGACAGGCTTGTCTTGATTGCACTTCCACCTGTTGCTGTATAAATGACAGAACCAAAGAATATTGGGGAGTAGGCTACATGAGCTCAGGAAAACCTGCACTGAGTGTTAGGCACATTGCTATAAAGTGAGCCTTGTAAAGGCATTGGATTTACCTTTGTCCATATTCATGTTATAAATGAATGCAGTAATGAGACAAGTTGTTCCAGTTATGTAAGAGAAATCCTAAACCCTGATACCCGGGGTGAAAACTTATGAGTCTACTCAGTCTGGAAAGTCAATCAACAAGTGCTGGTAGGGAAGAGCCTTAGCATATAACAAATGGTTCTCTCTATTCTGTATTGCATGAGAGAGTCATATCCCCCATGCAATCCTGTTTTCCTTGAGTTACTCAGCTGATTTGGCATCCTGAAGTTTTTAATGGTACTCATCATCAGTGTCGGGTTAGGTTAGAAGCAAAAGTCCATTAGATATTCATGTCATAAGTAAGTCCCTTTACAAGTTTAACCTTCAAATACCTAATGTATAAAATGAAAAATACTCGTATTATCTTCACTGATTTTAATCCATAGCATAATCCATGTATAGGGCAAGATATAATTGCAAAAAAATACCACTACTTTTGTTCATCACATTGATATTTTGTCTGATCTTCTGAAGTGTTTTGTTGAATCGTTTTACGATTTAAGTTTATAATCTGAAATCTTAAGCACATCCTCCAAGTCTCAGCCTGACAGAGCATGTTTTTCTTGTAGGACAACAAAGATGAAGTTGAAACTTGTCCTGACCATCTATTTCTTCATTGGCTTCCAAAGACCTAGGAATATGCACCACTCCCAGACTGATTCCCTCAGGGACTCAAGATACTGTCAGTAATTTTACTCAAGCAACACATTGCTAAATTAAGACCAGAAAAGTATGAAGAATCTGTCCTGTAATTCCATGGAGCTTCCCAGGATCACTCTGTGTGAACTATCACTCTGTCTGTCCACCTTATTACCAAATCATTTAAGAACACACACTGAAAAACACCTCAATATAATCTAACCAGTTCTGTTAATATTCCTACACCCCCCATTTTCTTGTGCTCTAGACTTTAGGTTTATTTTGAACTCAATCTGATCAATGCCACAAAACTGAATTTTCTTCATAGGCAAATTGTCCCCAAACTTCAAAATCTCCATGAGAAAAAATGCAACATTTTACAAATGCCATATACATACATGCATATGTGACTGAGAAAAACCATCTCAAGTGTGGGTTTTTTTGACTCCTTTGTTTAGATTTTGCTACTAGGGAGTTTTAACTTAGTGGCACTGCTAGTGCTATTGGGATTATGCAGAACCTGTTTGAATAATTTTCATGAGAAAAGTAAATTTAAATTAGCTGAAGCTTGCTGTTCTGTGTGGTGCAATTCTGGACTTTGCTGCCTTAGATGTTGCTGTTGTTGTTGTATCAACTATTCCCCACAGCTAGCTTTCCACAGATTTAACCCTGTAAAAAGTGATTCCACAGGTAGGTGGACCACATCTTGCAGTACTTGAAAGGCACTTGACTTTTAGGAAGAAGGAACCAACTGTAGACACTCAGCCATCCTTGTGAAAGGACTGTGGTTACCTGAGATAACTCAGGAGTATCTGAGCAGAATGAGCTCTAATAAGCTTAGTCATGGGAATTTCAGCAAGAGTCTTTGAGGCTAAACTTGTGGTGAGTAGGGAGAGATACCCTAAAGTAGTTTACAGACAGAGCAATAGTGGTTAACAGGAGAAGAAAATGACAGAGATGATGAGCAACAGAGAGAAACCTATGAATATATTGGTTTGAAAAGATACGGTAATATGTTTCTTCTAATCATCAGAGAGTAGTCACTGGTATGACATAACATACAAAGATTAATTGACTTGATCTTACACAGTTCTCATGGAGGCAATCACAGCTGTTTTGAGTTCATGAATACAGCAACTTTTGTCAAGCCTTGAAGACTGTTTTGCACCTGGAATCCCAACCTCTGGTTCTTGTAATCTCTCTACACCCTCTTCTAAGATGCTTCCCCTCTGTGGGAAGGTGGTGATAAAGGTATCGTGTTTGAACTGAGCAAGTCCCTCTTTGCACTCTGATTAGTTGTTTGTCTTTGTGTTCTCTGCCAGTCCTTGTGTTGGGAATCTTCTTTCACGAGAAGTGAGTTGTGCAAATCTATGTGAATAAGAAGCAATATGAAGAAGGAGGTTTGGTGCTACGTCCATTTAACAAAATGACAGGACTAAGTTACAATCCAGGGTCTATGATGTAATCAGCCACAGAGTTTGTTCTGATTTCAGTACCTGGTAGAGGCCCATCCTGTGGAGTAATTCTTAAATCCTATCAGAAAGCCATATGTTACCCCTAAAATATCCATATTATTAGTGTACCAATAGGAATATTTTGGCAAGCCTGTCATTTGCAGTAGCTCACAGGGATCACAAAGGGAAATGACTATTGACAACTTTTCTTTCCCCCTCCAGAATCTTCTGTCACTATAAAAAGTAGCCAGCAGAGAGGAAGCTTCCGTGCCAGTACCAGATTGATCTTCCACATCCCATGGCTAAACACTGTGGTATTTTAAGGAATAAGTTCTTAACGTCTTATTCTGGTAGGTCTCTATGAGCTATGGCAATAGCCTGCATAGTTTGGGGTTTTCTGTAACTCTGATCAATAACATTAAGGGAAATGTTTCATATCTGTCACTGACTTTTTGTTTAAAAAGTTATCAAAACCAGTAATTTCTTAATCATATTCCCTGGGGACCTCAAGGTAGTTTAGTTCCACTGGATTCATTTAATCTTGAATTGTTTACATGGCTGGGCTTGACTACACTTAGTTGAGTTTAAATTTGTGTTTCTCATTGCCCTGAGGCCAGAACAGGAATCTTTATCTATCGCATGTTTTAATGAACCAGAATAATCCTTTAAAGGCAAGCACCTGAAGCTTTAGCTTGAATGTGGAATCCAAAATGCTTGTTTCATGTTCCATGGGCAAAGGAAGTTACACAACTGTCAAGGCCACAAAGGTCCTAGTGCCTACAGATCACTAGGAAAACCTGGAGCATTATTACTCACACAGAGGCATCTCCTCAATGAAGAAAATAAAATATCTGAACTGCATCCAGAAACCTGGGAGTGTGTATTGTTAATAACCTGATGACCTTTTGCTATCTGTAGAACCAAACCTTACACAAATCTCTAGAGTGTTTAACCCAGACTCTTTTTCTCTAAGCCTTTATCTTTAGTTCCAAGTCAACAGAACCTGTCGTTAGGGGAGAAGTCATATGTACTTCATGGCCTGCTGACTTCTGTGCTCTCTCAGTAAGAGACCACACTAGATTCTAGGCTCTTTAGCTATAGAATCCACCTTCAAAGTCACATGTACTCTGCAAAGGAATTTCTAAAGTAGTCACACGTTAAGCTTTAACAATTATTCCTGGAACTGGAATAATTGTTGTTTGGGAATATGTTCTCAAATTCCTTTGTGTATAAATATGCCGACAATATATTTCCTGGCATCAGATTCTGTAGAAGTTTGATCCACCCTACATCAGGCTCAGTCAGTTTTCATTCTTACCTTTTAAAATTCATCTCCCTGTCTGTCATGATAACTGAAGGATCCCTGTCACACAACCCTGTATATAATCAATGAGAATCAATTACATTCTTCGTTTACATTCTAGTTTTCTATGGCTACTGTAAGGAATTGCACGCCCACATGGTTTAATACATAAGATATTCATTGTCCTGCAGTTTCAGAAGACACAAATTCAAAATCAGTATACCTGAGTTTAAATAAGGCTATTGATCAGGCAGCAGTTTCTGTTAGGGAACTAGGGGAGAATTTGTTCTTTGCTCTTTTCAGCTTTTTGAGGTTCCCAACATTCCTTGGCTTATGACTATATCATTTTAATCTATATATTTCTATACACATTTCCTTCTTCAAACGTCTGTGTTCAACCTTCCTCTAGTGTCCTATCTTAGTGTTGTAAGATTATATGATATTTAGAGCCTACACAGAATTATCTATGATAATCTGCTATAATCAAGACCCTTAATTCAATCACTGATTTAAGACTAGAGAATTCCTATAACACAATGTAAGAGGTTCTAAAGGAGCAGAACTTATACATCTGAGTAGTATTATTCAATAGACTATCCATAGGGAAGCATCAATAGGTTATCCATAGGGAAGCATAACAAGAAATATGAAAATGATAAACATTAAACACATAAAGCAATTTACCATATATGTTTTGTGTTTAGCAAAACCTTCTGTTTTTAAGGTGAGTCAACATTGCTATAGACAACTCTTTTGTAATGTGCAGTATGCTTTACCTTGGCTTTTTTTTTTTTTTAACATTTTGATTGTGTGATTTAAGAATGCTGGGATCCAAGGTAATGGACAGTTTTTCCCCACCATATGATTGCAAGTTCCTTATTTAAAGGGTGTTTTTATTTGTTGCCTAACATTTACATGTGATTTTTATAGCTATCAGTATTCATATATTTAAAATGATCTGGGATTAGTTTCTAAATGGTGCCAAGGCTCAGAGTAAAGGCTGTTGAGTTCAAGAAGGTCAGAAAGAATGGCTAGAAGCTTAGAAATTGAGTCATATACCACCCCAAAGGCTCTTACATTAGGGGTAGGGGAGTGTAAAAATAAACCTATAGAAACAATTTTTATTGTTCAACACATCCATTCACTTTTGTGGATAAAAGTCTTTTTTTCTTGTTCAGTCTACCAGAACCCTCTAAAGTCATGAAAATCAATCTACTTTTAACAAATGCAAAAATGGAAAAATAAGGAGAAGAATTGACCTCAATATCATGTTGCAAAATATATAATGCAGAAATTCCTAGTCACTTAGAATTATTAAGGAACTGTAGATATGTTGATCCTGGGATATAGAAAGTAGCAGATGAGACAGAACTATGTATCCCAGAATCCTTCCTACCTGGGATGCCTTCAAAATACGAAGCTTAGCAAATGAAGAACTGGAAGCCTGTTCAAAACAGAAGGTGAAATTTAAGAATTCAGATAAACTATTTTCAATTAAAAGTCAGCCTAGTCACATTGTATTTCCAGGTGTTAGCATGCATTTCGGAAAAGGGATCATCTTGATCAGCTTATGCTGCTAACTAACGCTGGTTCTCTCCCACTAATTCTGAAGTTTTTCTTCTCAGAAAACAGTAAAAAGATTAATTTTGTTAACATAATACATACCAACATTTTCTGTATTGGCTTTTGCTGTAGAAGTAGATTACAGTATCTCTGTAGCCAGTATTTCTACCTCCAAGTTTAATTCCTGTGAGGCTAGGGAAGGATGTGGCTACTTGGCAGTCAGCTCCACATAAATTATAAATCTGCATAGTTCATCTTTGTCTCCATGTGAACTCAACAGAAAAATATGCACACATAACAAGTTCCATTTCACCTCCACATGCTTGTACTATAAAAAGTAGAATTTGCTATATATAATCCTTCTGGAACGTGCACAATGTAAGTAGAACAGAATACTACAAATTCGAGGAAAAGACAAGTCAGACCCATTCCTTCTGGGTGCTTTTGGTGTTAGGACCACAACAGTGAGAAGGACAATTTCACAAGCACAATTTTACTAACCAATGAATTCCTCAAAGACAAAAAAAGGAACTGTGACTATATTTACATCTTGCTTCAGATTATATGAAATAGCAAACCTGCATAAATACTGTACTTAGGTAGATATAAATTAATTTCAACTCTAAGCATAAAAATTACAATGCATACTGTTTATAGCCAAATTATAAAGATTAATTTTTCAAATGGTTTTGGTTTAAGAGCTCCAATATTAGTTTTAAAATTAGATGCATTTTTGTATTTGAATTCTAACTTGTGCCATTGTAGTGATGATATTATGTTGCCAAAAATTTTTTGATGAATCAAATTTCATCATTTATTACATAGCAAATAAAATTTTGTGATCATTTTCTCCAACTGTGGCATAGGAATGTGTTCTTATGTTAACTGGTATCTCTGAAAAGCAGTCTGTTATCACATATCCCATTGGATTTCAGAGTTGTTTGGAAACAGAAGCCAGCTAACATTTGGGGATAATCCTCACACTGTACTCTGAGAGTCTGCATGATTTTCAGACCAAAAACTCAAGTAAATCCACAGCAACTTTTGCCTGCATGACCTAGACATTTATGATGTGATACTATCTTAAATTTTGTTTTGCACATCTGTTCTTGGACAATAAAATCTTCAAAGACTATTCTTTTCAGAAATCACAAAGTCATTATTTTTAAAATAGTTTGTATAATAATAGATCTTTCTTATTCTTCACTGTGATATTAGAAATTTAAAAAATTGTGTTATGAAGATAAATCAGAATCCTGTAGTTTGGTCAAATATTTCATGTGAAGGAAAGAATTTTAGTTCATCAGGACTGAGATACTTCTGAAATGTTGTAAAATGATTACTGATGAATTTAGTAGTCATTTTGCATTTTCATTTCCTTAGAACACATAAAATATCACAGGTTTTTACAAATATTCACCATTTTATATGTAGTATATATCATACATACTCATATAGTTGTAGATCTGTATATCTATATTATGGACATATATTATAATCCATTTATTTTTATATACACTTAATTAAATTTTGGCTGTGGGGAAGACAGGGCTCTTAACAGTCAAGTTCAATTCAGTAGATAAATTTCCAGGAAAGAGGCTGAAGCCAGTGAGGAGAGTCATGACTCTGGAACATATATAAGGGAAGTTTGCCTTTATATGTGATTAAAAACATCCCTGTGTTATTTTTCATAAACATAGAGGCAGTATCAGTTAGTTTGAGTGCCTACAGACACACTACTAGGAAGGAGGGGTGGAGTGAGATTTAAGACTACTTATGTGAAAGATACGGACCACCAGCAGAGCACTTGTCTAGCTGGTTTCAGACCCAAGCTTCATTCTTTGTTTTGAGAAAGTAACCAGAAAACAAAAAAGAAAGTAACAAACAAACAAGAGTCAAACCAGCTATTCTCTGGTACCAGCCTCTTTTCTCCTTCCTTTCTCTTTCCCATCTACTTTCCCTCATGTCCCATTCTCTTTCTTTATCCCTCACTTCTCTCAAACTAGATACATTCAATTTTGAAAGGACACATGAAATCCTTCTCTCTAGAGAATTTCACTTTTTACTTATCAAAAATGAGTCATAAAATTCCGGTGAATTCATATCTGTTTATTCAATACCAATAACGTAAATAAAAAATAAAGTAAAATAGAATTGGTGCTATAGGTATTTTGTATATGGACCACTTAGACTCACTAGCTAAAAACACGGGGATTATTAAAATAAAGATGAAAAAGCAAGACACATTCCCCAGTAGATTCCTTTATTTACTAGAGACAATCTTTTAATAACTACTATTGCAGGGAAGAGTTGACAATAACAACACAAAGTATAGCAATTCTAGTGTCTAAAAAACAGGCCAAAAATTCAGTTGGCTATAAACAGTAATTCAGCTTCATTTTTTAAGATGTTTCAACCTAATGACCCTAATGAAATATCGAAGTCCTGAAATAATTATAAACTAAATCACCTCTCCATGAAAAAACAAATGATTTTAATATCAACTGATGGCTAGGTTTTAAACAAGTAGCTATCTCTTGGCCTCTTAGCATGTCTGTATCCTTGGCAATACAATCATACTGTTGTGTGAAATATTAAAAAAAAAAATCATCCCACACTAACGCCAGCTACGCACTGGCAGCCTCGGTCTGTCTTGAGCTTGCTGGACAAACCAAGAACGCGTTCATTCCTTTTAGCTAGGATCTGTCTCACCCACACTGGCTCTGCCTCTCCAGAGCTCCAAAAGCCAGAGCTGCAAAAGTGCTCTCCGAACCCAGCTCGCTAAGCTCGGTGGCTGGCAGTTGCCACACCTGTCCAGCACTTCCATATTCCTGGAGCTGGCTGGGGTGCACTCCTGCACTCTGTGCTCTGCCACCTTGCCTTTCTCTCTGGAACTCAGTTGAGTCGCTGTGTGAAGGAAAACACCACACAATCTTAGTTTAGAATCAACAGGCAACACAATCACTTGGCTTAGAAACTAGGATCCTAGTTTTGTAAACTAATCTATGTTAAAAATCCTCCCGTGATGGATCCTGGCAGATCTGCCACTTGAACCAACAGCCTCTGGCTACTTACCTTGTGCCTCTATGCTCTCTGCCGTCCAAAAGGCCATTGGTTTCTCCTGCCTCCCTCTTCCTCTTCTCTACCCAGAAGTTCTGTCTACTTGCCCAGTGATTGGTTTCCAGTAATGTCTATTTATTAGGGGAAAATCATACCACATCATGCAACTAAACAAAGGTGAACTCCTGAATTATCTTGGCCTTAGCAGTTAGAAGAAAACACACAAAATCCATGTTGTGTATAGTGGTGGTTTGAATATGCTTGGTCCAGGGTCTAGCACCATAAGGGAGTGTGGCTTTGTTAGAGTAAGTGTAGCTGTGTTGGAGGAAGTGTGTCACTGTGGGTGAGGGTTTTGAGTTCCTATTCTTAGATGCCTGGAAGATAGACTTCTAGCAGACTTCAGATGAAAATATAGAACTCTCAGCTCCTCCTGCACCATGCCTGCCTGTATACTGCCATGTTCCATCTTGATCATAATTGGACTGAACCTCTGAACCTGTAAGCCAGGCCAATTAAATATTGTCTTTATAAGAGTTGTCTTGGTCATAGTGTCCCTTTACAGCAGTAAAGCCCTAAAACAATTAAATAAGTAACTAAACCAGATAAATATAAATAACAAAAACTCAGCATATCAGATATTTCTTAAAATCTTGAGCAATCCCTAAGACGTTCTTCTCTGATTCCCTACTAATCCTCATTTGGTTAACTAGAATTTGTCTAAAATGTAGAGGACTCTCAGAAATTTTATTCAGGCATAAAGTCATTCATTTTCAGATTTTTTCTATAATCTTTTTGATTTTTCTTTTCCGAATTTGTAAGAACCTTAAGAGCAAGAATTTTATCTCCTTTTTACATTTTCTAAATTTTTACTTAAATTTTATTTAATTCACCAGTGAGCCACATAAAATTACAACTATGTATAAATGTTTAGACATTTATGTTATTAGTAACAAGAATGAATTCTTGTCCATGCTAAGCAGCTCCTATATGAAATTAGTCTTGTGGGAAGGCATGGTGATAGTTTCAAGTCACTCGGAGTTTTCAAATTAGAGCTGTTATTTGTACTATTTTATATATATATATATATATATATATATATAATTACTTATATATATAAGTATATTACATATATATATACATATATATATATGTATGTATATA
>NW_021621167.1:15920-131779 GCF_004785775.1 Grammomys surdaster | reverse complement strand
AGTATATTACATATATATATACATATATATATATGTATGTATATAATATACATGCTTTGTTTTCTGTTTCCTGTGGAATGTAATATAAGGTAAATTTTGGAACATGAAAGGATTTTACTCTAAAAGCATACAGATACAAGTAAAGTGAATTTTTAGAGGTTATTAAATTAATGGCATGATTTATCATTGTAAAGGATGATTTCACATCTATCAAAGAGCCATTGTATTGCTGAGATGTTAACTCAGACACTGTTATAGGCACAGAATGTGAGCGGTCAAGCTGATCGTATCCTTTGCTGCTGGCATTAAGTCCTTCAAGCAGATGGTGAATAAAATTTATGAAACAGTGATGACTCATGTATGAGAAATATTTATTTCTTCATAAAATATGTGAGAGTTTCAGCTTGCTAAATAAAATATTTAGAATACAGAATAATATGTCAGATGGTCACCTGCTGTGTGATACGCATTACAGTTTGCAAAGAGAAAAATCTGAATAAACTCAAGATGAAGCGCTCTGATTCTAACAGAGTTTATTGATTTTACTTGGAGACATAAAATATGGAGACAATTTCTTTTTGTAGTTAGGATTAATGATAAATAATTGGCATTGTAATATGAAATGTTTCTCTACACAAGAATCTGGAAAATAAAAGACAGCATGCCATGATGCAAAACACTATGTATTTTAATTTGTAGAACAACATTTATTTTCATTTTTTAAAAAATTCTGAGTATGGTGTGTGTGTGTGTGTGTTTGTGTATGTGTATGTGTGTGTGTCTGTGTCTGTGTGTGTGTGTTAGTGTGTGTGTAGATATGTGCATTTGAGTGCGGGTGCCTGTTGAGTTAGGAGGAAACCCTCAGATCTCTTGAGGCTGGAGATATAGACAGTTGTGGTCAATGTAGCATGTGTGGCAGGAGCCAAACTCTTGTCTATGAAACAACATGTTTGCTCGTAACATTTTAGAAAGGAGAACATTTAGAGGGGATAGCTACAGAGGATAGTCCATCTAGTGCTTACCTACATTTTCTTCTTCCCTTTATTCCTTTTTTCTTTTTCCTTCCTTCTTTCCTTCATTCTTTCCTCCCTCTCTTCCTCTCTTCTCCCCATTTCTCCTTTCTTTATCTTTCCTCTTTTCTTGCTTCCTTCTCTTCTTCCCTCCATCTCTCCCTTCCTTAGTTCCTCCCTCCTCCTTACTTCCTTTTTTCTCTTCCCTCTCTCCTTCTTTTCTTTCTTCCTTTTCTTCATTTCTTCCTTTTTCCTCCTATCTCTCACTTATTCAACTCTACCCCCACCTCTTATTTATTCTCATTGGTACCTTTTACTTATTTAATGATCCTGTTCACACACCCGTCTAGCTGCAGGAAAGTCAGCGAGGGCGGAAGCTTTTATCCACACGGCTACAGGAGATGTCATGCTCTCTTATGGAATGACTAAAACACTTTTAGTACTATATTTGAGGTGTTAAGCTTATAGTCTTTGAGTACTAAAAGTAACATTATAATTTCACTGAGATAATGAAAACTGGAATAGGAAAATACATTTTTTAAATAGCAACTTAAGAGTCGATTTTTTTAAAAAAAAATTAAAATGTAATTTTTAAGATTCTCTTCTAAAGTAAAACAAATAATTCAGCATAAAATCTGCGACTGTGCATTGCTTCTATTTTTAATGGAGCAAAATTAGGCAAAATATTTTGTCCAGACTGTATTTCCTTATAATTTATTACTCTTTCTCTATGACAGCCTTGATGATATTTTTAAATGTCTCACATTCTGCATCCCTGAGACTGCTCTTATATGAACTGACATCTGAGCTTGCTTGTTGCACCTAACTTGTAGGATGAGTACACTTTCGTACTGTTTTTTTAAATAAAAACTTATTCATACTTATTTTTTTCAACTATAGAGAAGTCTTGACCTCTTGAAATATATGTACCTCGAGTTGATGGTATTGATTATTTTAGTAGAAGAAAAGGAAAACAATGCTTTTGAGGTAACATGCTACATCAGAGTTGAGTTCAGTCAAGTGCCTTTGGGCATTTCCAACCTGAAAGAATTACTGATGACTTTGATCTCCAACTTGGTTGAACTATGGATCAAATTGTAATGTCATCTATCTTTTACTTTTTCTTTTATTTTTTTCCTTTTTCTATTTTTCATATTAAATCCTAAGGGATATATATGAATTCTGATTAGTGTTAGTGTCAAGGCATTAGGTAGGTAAGATAAATCAGCATTTGACAATCTGTTAAAAAATTTTCTTTGATCATAATGAGAATTATAGTATACAGGTATAAGCTTTTCTTCTGTGTGCTTTTCTGGCTATAGTCATTTCCATAGTTGGGCAATTTGCTCCAGAGTAAAACCCAGAAAAGAAGAAAACACAAATCAATCAAGCAAAAAAAAATCACATTAAAGCTATAAGCAAATAAACATAACTATATCCTTCCATTATTCATTGTGTAGCTCTCCCATATTAATTTTATGATTTTTTGTTTTGTTGTGTGTGCTATGCATATGGAAAAGATAGGTGAGTAAGGTTACAGAATGATTTTTGGCAGCCAGAACACCTCCTTCATCAAAAAACAAAAAAACAACAAATGCAAAAAACAAAACCAAAAAACAACAAACAGAAAAAGAAAACCAACCCAGACTGAATTGGTACCACAAGTAACTTTGTATCCTGGGGGTAACTGGAGACATTTGTAACATTTAGCTGTCAACAGTTCACTGGGTATTATTTATTTTCTATGTTATTGTGTCATAAAAAGCATCCTTTAGCATGGCGAAGATGAATTTGCCTTTTTACTTACTATCTACTAGGGCAAGTTAAAATATTGAAAATTTAATTTTCAAAGTTGCTTATCAGATTTTATTATTATTATATTTCACATCAGCTGTCCTTCCCCACCCTGCTCCTGTTAGGAAGAAAAGGTCCATGGTGCTTTGTTAAAGCAAGCTTAAGGAAGATACCCATACTTTGCTTTTTAGGAAGGAAATTTGTAGTTTAAGAGGAAAAAAGAAACCTGGAAGGCTGGCCAAGCAAACAGGATAATAACAACCTCTGTTTTTATTAGAACAAAGAAGTCAAATTTTATTCCCTGTGTTTTTTGTAAAAAATTGAACATTACTTTTTTATTGTTACTCCCTTGAAAGATGCTTTTATTTTTAACAATTTCATCTTTCAAGATTAAATATATAACATCCCAAAAATGTCAGCAAGTATCAAGAAAGATTTCATATTTTTATGACAGACAGAGTGGAACTATTTCAATTAATACCTTTATTTGCATTCTTAAATATTTATAAAATGACCACTGATTATGGAGTTTTTAAATTTTTTACAGTATATTCAGTAATTCTGATTTTGACACATAATATATAGCAAGACTCTACTGCTGAAGATAACATATATTTTAGATTCAGGACATAGAGATAGCAATATCTAACTAATCAAAAAACGTTTTCCCTGTTCACTGGATTTCATAACACTGAGTATATTTCTAGGGGAGAAAAAAAAATCAACATTCTTACCCAGTTCTGAGCTCTATAGACCTCAGCACAGGCCATCTGGTTAAGAAGTCCCAGTTAGTGCACAAGCAGCATGATGGATCCGGGTGACTCACCACATTCTGATTGAATTTGAAGCCTGTTCCAACAAAGGCATGTGGGGATTATTACATGACTAGCTTTATAACCCTGTTGAAAACGCATAGCTGAGGACACCATAAGCCTAAGGTAGAGGCTAATATTGAAATTTTGCTGAATTATTATGCTGTCAAAGTTTTTTTTTAGTAGGTCATCATCAATGGGTAAATGTATATACTGCAAAGTGCTGAGAATAAGAGAGTGGGTACTCCCTTCTAGGAGTCAAGGGGGAGGAAGAAAGGAGTGAGGAAGGGGGTAAGGGGGATGTTGGGAGTGAGGGCAATGTCTGGAATGTAAATAAAGTTAGTTTAGAAAAAGAGTGTGGGTGTTCAACACTAAACGAGACATGTATCACCTACCAAGGCTCAGTGACCATTGTAAAAGAGAAGAAAGAAAGAAACTCAGAGGCAAAGGATTGGGCGGAATACTGTGCTTTTAGTGTTGTCCTCTGGATAGAGCATGGCTATCTTACTCATCAATTCACAGCAGCTCTGTTTTCCTGCACAAGATCAAGCCATCCGAATTCCTGACATAAATGAACAATGATCTCAGGTTCCCACAATTTACTGAAGCACTATTGACAGTGGACAGTTTCTGCAAAGGGAGAATTACCCTTTAGGTGGATGTGACCACTGGTTAGGTTTCCTATGCTCCAGTGGATGGTTCCACACACATGTTCATATGGGCAGTACTCGCTAGACTTAGGTTATTCCAAAATAATACAAGAAACAGCTTTATATGTAGTAGACCTGGTATAAATCTCTCTGTAATTGCTATTTCATTTCCAGAGTTTCTTGGTTTGGGTGTTCTTCATCAAATATGTGTCCGTTTCATATTTTCAGTTCTTAAACAGATTTTTTTTCTTCATTGGATTTTTTTATTAACATTTCAGATGTTTTCCCCTTTCCCCATTTCTTAACCCCCAGGACCTCCTATCCCATCCACTCCTCCTGCTTCCATGAAGATGTGCCCCCCACTCACCCACCAACTCACTCCCACCTCGCCGCCATCGAATTTCCCCACATTGGGGCATCCAGCCTTCACTGGACCAAGGATCTCCTCTCCCACCCATGCCTGACAAGGCCATCCTCTCCTACATATACAGCTGGAGTCATGGGTCCCTCCCTGTGTGCTCCCAGGCTGGTGGTTTAGAACCTGGGAGCTCTGGTTGGTTGGTATTATTGCTTTCCCCATGGGGCCACAAACCCTTTCAGCTCCTTTCAGCTCTGTAACTCCTCCATTGTGAACCCTGTGATCAGTTTAATGCTTAGCTGTTAGCGTCTGCCTCTGTATATGTCAGGCTCTGGCAGACCTCTAAGGAGACATCCATATCAGGCTCCTGTCAGCATGCACTTCCTGGCATCCACATCAGCATCTACCTTTGATGTCAGCACATGGGATGGATATCCAGGTGGAGTAGTCTATCGATGGCTCCTCCTTGAGTTTCTGTACCACACTTTGTCTCCATATTTGCTCTCATAAGTGTTTTGTTACTCCTTCTAAGGAGGACCGAAACACTCACACTTTTTTTAAAGAATTATTTATTTTATTTATATGAGTATACCGTTGCTATCTTCAGACACACCAGGAGAGAAAATAAGATGACATTACAGATGGTTGTGAGCCGCCATGTGGTTACCGGGAATTGAACTCAGAACTTCTGGAATAGCAGTCTGAGCTCTTAACCCCTGGACCATCTCTCCAGGGAAACACCCACACTTTGATCTTCCTTCTTCATGAGCTTCATTTGGTTTGTGAGTTGTATTACTCAGCTATTAAAAACAATAAATTCATGAAACTTTTAGGCAAATGAATGGAACTAGAAAATATCCTCAGTGAGGTAACCCAATCACAAAAAGAAAGTTTTTTTTTTCATTTACTTGCACTGTTTGTGTTATTTTGGATTTCTTTAAGGCCCCTCTATCATCTTCCTATAAACTGGTTTTGTTGTTGTTGTTGTTGTTGTTATTTTGTTTTGTTGAGGGGCTTAAACTATGTTAGGATATTCAGTGCCCGCTCTGGTAGGGTTGTTAGACTCTGGTCAAAACATATTATCCTGGCTGTTATTGATTTTGATTTTGTAGACTTCTATTCATACCGGATTGAGATGATTATACGTTTGCCAGATGACATCTGGCTTTCCTTTTATCTGTTGAGTGAGTGTTTAGAAAAATGTGATGACTCTTTGACGCCTGTTGGGAAATTTTCTGTTGTCCTGTTTCTCTGTCCTATTCAGTTGGTGTGTTTCCACGGTATTCATATTGATGTTGGAGGCTGGGATAAAGAGATGAGTTGGGGAAAGGTTGGAGTAGATGCTTGTGATCCAATGAGGGTGTGGTGATAGACGAAACGGAGACCACCACAGTGTGTTTTGTTTTCTGCTGCTGAGCTGGGTTTGAAAATGGCAGTCCAGGTAGGGTAGGGGGTGGGGGTGTGTGGAAACAAGGGGTGTAAACCTGTTGTCAGCCTTCTTGTTGCCCTGGCAGATGTTGCTCTTAGATTAGCAGGAGGTGCCTGCTGGGGCTGGGAAACAAGACAAAACAAGAAGTGGGGGAATGGAGATTAGCAGTGGAAGGTTCCTATATGCCACAGGAGACTGGAAGTGTGTGATGTGGGGGTGGGTGTTATGCTGAAGAGCTGGGAATGAGAGTGGGTGACTGAACCCCGAGAGAACAGTGGAAGAAGAAATGAATATGATTCTTTAAAAGGGCATTATTGCCTTACCAGTTAGTGTTCCTGTAGATCTAATATGATGAAATCCCCAGTTGGTCCAAAACAACCTGAAATATACAGAGGTTCAATGTAATACATTAAACATTACAATTAAGAGCTCAGTTATGGCTTTTATCTCTACCTACTATTGAGGAATGCAATGGAAAATGAAAGTTTAATATTAAATCAGCAAAATACAAATTCCTAATAACATGAGGATACTTTATGAGGCTTTACGTGTTATGATTTTCTTTTTAAGATAACTTTGATTTCGATTGAGTAAGAAGTAGAATCAGGGACTTTCTGCAGTGTAATGAGGTGAGATGCTCAGTCCTGTGATCCAGGCATTCTTGGGTCCTCATGGGAATCCTTCTTGACACCCAAGTCACTGTGAAAGTGGATCAGAGATACTGCTGGCTCATTATGTGGTTTTGTTTATACTTTATAAAAACATTTACAAATCATTTCCCCACTTTTACAGTGTGGTTCAACATCATTATTTTACCCTCCATAGCTCTAACACACAAGAAATGTTTCATTGGGAACATTTTGTTAAAAGGCAAAAAGATACCACCCATGCCAAAAGTTTGCAAGGATTATGATATAAATGACAAAGCAAACCACATGACATCTCATTATATTGGGATTCTAGATACTGAGAAAATTCACAGAACAGTTTTCAACAGTAGGTTCAGTTATTTTCTTCATAGTAAAGCTTTCTAATGACTCTACAGTGTTTCTAAGATTATGAGAAAATTATGCTTTAGTTTACATTATAATGAGTTTTATTGGCAAACTTGATGGTGAAAATCTTAGATTTTACTGTCATCAAGTGAAAACAGGTTGCGTTACATCATATTTTCTAGTAATATTTTATCTGACTAAATAGCTCAAATAAAAATAAAACCATCATTCTCTGAAAATTAGTTTCAAACTAGCATCTTTATTCTCTTTTGTGTGGTTTCCTTTAGGGCTGAGTGCAAAAATATGGGAAGTAAAATATGTAAACAGTTATGATTTTACCCACGAAAATAAAAAATGACCTAAGTCTAATGATAAAAATGCAGACTACAATGTGTGTATTTTATTTCCAACAAAATTGTACACTCATAATTTATTATAAACTAACAGAAGATGGTTTGCAAAAACTAAAATTTCAACTTTTTTCTATTATTTTTCACCATCAAAACACACATTTTTGACGCTTTGACTAAACAAATGTAACCAGAAATATGCTTTTGACAATTCATTCCAGTGGTCCCAATTTATTTTGTAATTTAACCATACTTATGATTTAAAATCACTTCAAAATATTTTAGATGAACTAAGCTTGTTTTCAGATCCTTATCCTGTCGTCATATTTTAATGTGACTTAATTTCCAAATAACCTACAATGCACAAAATAATGTATATCACTCACAGAGTTACTTCATTTATTTGTTAGAATTTTGAAGATAAGCCAAGAATTCTCAAATAAATATTTATGCTTTGCTTCTTTCATTCATCCACTTAAAATACTCATTCATCAAACATATATCAAATATTTATTAAATAAACTGTGGCTAAATTATGTTTTCAAAAGCACCTTGATTAGAGCTTGCTCTATGTTTTCTTTAACATTTATTGTTTCTTTAGTCTTTCAATCCCCAGCATTTGGCTATGTAAACGCTCAAGCTAATTTTTAGAAATGATGAATCATGGAGGGGTGTTGGGACGTGATTGTCACATTTCTATTTAGGGATATGATTTTACTTTTTTCTTTTAAATAGCTCCTACTATTTGGGAAGTTTGAAAATTGAGGATAGTTCTAAACCAGTCTTCAAACACTTATAATGTGATCTCACCTCTATATATGTTGAATTCTATAGTTTTGGGTCAAGTTTGGTTTATGGATCTGAATGTATGCTAATAAAAATAACTTAGAATGTTGTTCAAAGATTCAATTCCTTATTTAAACAGTAGGTTTATTGTCATTGACTTATTTCTTTAGTCACTTTTGGTTTGATTTTATTTGCAAACTAAATTTCACTATCTAGGTTATGCTTGTATTCCCAAAATTTCTCCCCTAGTCATCTGGATACCGAGCTGGAAGGCATACACGATCATTCCCTGTTCAAACGTTTTGTTTAAATCTTTTGTGCACCAGTAAAGCAACAAAACATAAGTAAGACTCTGTACTGAGACATGGTGTTTATTGGCAACATGCCAATGAAGTTTTTAGTATAGTGAAAAGTCCACCAATTCAAGAAATCACTTATGTTTTTACTTACAGGATTTCCAAGGATGGATGATTTTTAAGTCAGCTGTCCTGTCACATGAGCAAGCAGGCTGAATGTGGTAACTCTTAGGAAATAGTGTACAGTGTGAAGAGTGAGTCCGGGACACTGAACTGAAGTCAAGGACATTCTTTCACTTCCTCCCTATCCTTCCCTCTGATCTCCATTCAAGAAGAAGCCAGAAATGATTGAACTGCAGAGAGCTCGACAGGTCAGTATGTGCTGAATGAACTTGGTGGCATGCATGAACCTCAGTGTACTTCCTCATGTGCTTCTTAGGTTGTTTGCTTTTTTTCTCTTAGGTATTCACTCTAGGAAGGAAAATCCATTTTCTTAAAGAAGTAGCACAAATTTATCCAGTCCTTTGGACCTTCCCCCCCTCACCCCCTTAGATTTTGCTATTATTCTAAGGTCTTCAGAGATAGTCATTTATTACTATTATTTTTTAATTCACCATAAAGGAAAATAAGCATTAAACTGCATATATGTAACTATTCCCCGTCTTAGTATATTATATAGGTATGTTATATAGTTAATAGTATGATTTCTATGGATATGTCAGATATCATCATCATCATTATTATTATTATTATTATTATTACCACTGTTATTATTATGTTTAACTACCTCCCTCCTCCTGGATTTACATCACCATCCTTTCCTAAATATACCTCTTTTTCTTCTCTGTTTTTACTTCCATCCCTATTCCTATGAACATTGTCCGTTTCTCTAAGTAGATTCCTTTCTCATCTGTCTGCGAATACTTTCTCCAACATCCAAATACTATCAAAAATAAGTTCTCTTTTTCCTTTTTTTTTGCCAGAGCTGTTCAAGAGACTCCTAAAACATAAAACCTTTTGTGTTGACCTTTGTTTCCTCCCACAAGTGAATGCTAAATGTCTATTGCTGAAGACACCACACTGTCCAGAAGCAGGACCCACAGAAACCTGTGCTGGAATTGATTTGAAAGCCTCAGCCCCCAAGAGGGTAATCAACAGTTCTATATGGCCTCGATGCCTATGAACCTCATCAAGGATAAGCACGGCATGGTGAACCTAAGAGTACAGTAGTAGTATGCATACCTTGGTGGTAATCAACAGCTCTCTAATTTTACTTAAGACCCATGCAATGCAAAGGGAAGCAGGCCAGGTACTACAAACCAAGCTAACTAGTGGCTTAATGCTAGTGAAGTCATGGTTATTCTAGTAGAATATAAAACCACTCATTTCTCAAACAAGCAATAAATCCTAGTAATAACTTATAAACTTTTGTCTTTATACAAGTGCAGTTTTCATATTCCATCCCCATCAAGGACACTTCTCTATGCAACACAAACTATTATAGAAAATCATAATTAATCAAAATTCAGAATTAATTCAGACTTGTGGAAGCCAATTTCAGTGAATACATACATGTATGGTCAGGTCAGAAAATATGTATGCAGATTACATTGTATGGACTGAAGAATTTAAATTTAGGAATAAATCTATGCATATCTCTATTTACTTATACCTATCACACATATGCAGACACATAGACAGACTGACAGACAGACAGACAGACAGACAGACACACACACACACACACACACACACACACACACACACGTGCGCGCTAGCAAAAATAAAAAAAAGACACCATGAATTTGAAGGGAAGAAGGGAAGAATATATGCAGAGGTTTGTAGGGAGACAAGGGAAATGAGAAATGTAATAAAATCATAATGTCAGTTAGCTGAAATACCCAACAAAAGGGGGGGGAGAACCTGTAGAGACCATACCCAGAGGTTAGGTACAGTCCCCAGTTGAGAAATGGGGCCTCCCACTCTTCTCAAAATTTTAACCCAGAATTGCTCCTGTCTAAAGGAAACACATGGACAAAGAGTAGAGCAGAGACTGAAGGAAAGGGCCAGGTGGCCACCCAGAGACTGCTCCACCTGACGATCTATCCCATCTGCAGACACCAAACCCAGACACTGTTGCTGATCCCAAGAAGTGCTTGCTGACAGGAGCCTGATATGGGTATCTCCTGAGAGGCTCTGTCAGAGCTCTGCCACAGATGTGGATGCTTGTACCCAATCATTGGACTGAGCACTGGGACTCCAATGGAAGAGTTAGGGGGAAGGATTGAAGGAGCTGAAGGGTGTTGCAACCCCATAGGAAGAACAACAATATCAACCAACCAGATCCCCCAGAGCTCCCAAGGACTAACTAACCAACCAAAGAGTGCACATGGAGGGACCCGTGGCTCTGGCCGCATATGTAACAGAGGATAGCCTTATCTGGCTTCAATGGGAGGGGAGGCCCCTGGTGCGGTGCTGTGAAGGCTTAGGGGAATGCTAGGATGTTAAGGCAGAAATGGGTAGGTGGGTTGGGGAGCACCCTCATAGAAGCAGGGTATGGGGTGGGATAGGGAGTTTTTGGAGGGGAAACCAGGAAGGGAGAGAACATTTGAAATATAAATAAATAAAATAACCAATAAAAATTTAACAAAAGAGAAAAGAAAAGACACAAAAAGCAAAGAAAAGACCAGAAGGGAGCCCAATGAGATGGGGAGGAAAATAAGGTGTCCAAAGCTCAAATTATTATTTTTTTTAAATTAACTTCAAATAGGATTTACATGGTGCTAGATAGATCAACAGCTAAGGACACCTACCTGAGTTCTATTCCAAGTACTCTTCTCAGGCCACTAGCTACAACTTCTTGTCTGCATCATTCACCCTATTCTGTGCTTCATGGATTCCTGCACTAATATGGATATCCACTCATACAGCTATACTAATATACAAGTGTGGTGCTTTGAATAGGTTTGGTGCTCCCCTTCCCCCATAGACTCATGTATTTGAAAGCTTGGCCCACAGGGAGTGTCACTATTAGGAGGTGTGGCCTGGTTGGAGTAGATGTAGCTTTGTTCGAGGGAGTATGTCACTGTAGGGGTGGGTTTGAAATTTCCTATGCTCAAGTTCTGCCCACTGTAGATGACAGCCTCCTCTTGGATAACAGAGGAAGACAGTCTCCTCCTGGATAAATTTGGATCAGGATGTAGAACGCTTAGCTCTACCAGCACCAAGTCTGTCTGCATGCTGCCGTGCTATCTAGCATGATAACAATGGACTACACCTCTGAAATGGTAAGCCAGCCTCAATTATGTGTTGTCGTTTATAAAAATTGCCTTGGTCATGGTGTCTTCTCTTCACAGCAATAAAATGATAACTAAGAAACAAGTCATTTAGAAAATAAAATAAATCTTTTAAAAATATACTTGACTGCAGATGATTAAATAATCAGGTCAGCAGATATTTAAAAAAATCCTTGTATGATGATTAGGTTACAGGTGTTTAAAGCGGCAATCACAATGATATTTACGTCTCCTCATCAAGAATTCATAAATGACAACAAGGGACTGACTTAGAGCCCTCGGAATTAATAATTTGCTTTGTTTTTCAGGAATAGTCTAAAGTAATCTTCTCTGTCTAATGGGAGACCTTTAAATGGTCTTTGAACATTATGCAGCTTGAAAGCTTCCTTGCTATAATGACCGGAGGAAAGCTGGACAAATACTTATCTCACTCCATGTCTATTAGCCATTGGGTTGTCTTATTTTGTTTCTTTTTTCATTTGTCTTTGTGCTTGCCTGTTCACTTTCTATACATCCTGTTTAGAAGGGTTGGCCTTTTTCTTGTAACATGTGTTCATTGTCATTTGTCCTTGTTTCATTTTATTTTTGTATTTTTCTATAGTTTTCACTTTGTAGACTTAACACTTCTAAGGACTATGGCTTAGAAGTGGGTGTCACTGACTGGGCAATAATGATGTAATGTTCCCTCTCAGAGGATGCTGTGATGGGTATGTGTTTTCTTCCTCAGTGATTAGTGAGCAGGAGGCATGGTTCCTTGTATGGTGAGGGTGGGGGTACTATAGAACTTTTAAGAGGTAAAACTTAGTAAAATGTAGTTAGAAATGTTGACACTAGGTTTTGGACTCACTTGGTCCTCAGGTATGACCTAAATTAATCTTTGGATTATTCTACCTCTCCACCTCCCCATCTCCCTTGCAGGTTTTCCTGCCTCTGTATGCCACCATTCAAGGTATCTGGTGCCATCAACTCTCAGTTTTGTAGCCTTCAAACATTGTGAGATACATGCAATTGTTTTCTTCATAAAGTCTTTAGCCTCGGTATTCTGTGATAGAGAAGAGAAACTAAAAAACAAAATCTATATGTAAAACCGTATATACTTTGATAGTTTATTTTAATGCTCTTTCAGCAAATAATTTATAATAGTGTCTTCAAGTTACATGTCTTAGTAAATTTATTTCAAATACATTAGAAGACTGCTTCTTAAATACTGACGTACATATGTTATAATGTACATTCTAACTCAGATTTGAGATTGTGAATTCTGGCAGGTTTTCAGGTGATCTTCACCCTCCTGAAGTTATGCCAAGAGGTGGTATCCAGAGGTGGTATCCAGAAGCTTGTTCCTATGGTAGAGTGAAAGCCCAATATGATTAAAGTATTTGTACTGCAATCTGTCAGTTACACTTACAGCAAAGACACATTCTATTACTAATAATCATTTTAAACAAAAACACACAAGGGAATCTCTGCCTTGATGATGGCAACAGTCAGCAATTACAAATAATGTTGAGACCTTAGGTTTTTAAATGTATTAACAACAACACAGTCATTAAGGTCATTTCAAAGCAGTCAGTGGCATTTAGAAGAGAGGAACTAGTTTCTTTCCTGCCACCATTTCCAAGAGACTGCACTGCATTTTGTGATGTTTACATAACCTGCTGGATACCCACACATGAATTCCTCAGTCCCAGTGATATATTCTTTTTTAGTACTCTCACTATTTAGATATTTAGTTAATTGGGAATTATTTCACACAAACTTTATCCAGACACATTTATATGATTACAAACTCTTAAAGATAAATTGTGTACTCCTAGAATTTATCATTTAATGAAGGATCAACCATTTATTTCTTGAGTTCACTATTTCCCGTCTAGACAACTACAGCATGATATTGTTTGGATAACTTTGCTTTTTTTCCAAACTCTCCAAAATGATGCAATTGCTTTCTACCTCTATAAACTTCCCTCAAATAATTAGTTATATTCTTATGAGGATCGCTTTCTTCCCTGGGATGTTTCTAACTAAATCAGATGCTTTACACAAACTTTACTGTCTTTGGCACTATTTGCATCAGAGAAAAGAATAACACACAAGCTTTGAATCTAAAATTGTATTAAGTATTCTCTGTAATATAAAATATACTCTATTCTTTCATTATACTGATATATGTTTTTTCTAAATTATGATTTTTCAATTTTTTTTAGAAAAACAAATCAAGAGTATTTATATACAGACATAGTTATAACTCATTCAGTTTGTAACAATCTAAATAAAATACTGTAACGTAAACCAGGAAGAGGCGTTAATAAAATCCATGGGTGAAAATCTTGTAGAGAAATGTGCTGAAGTTAGAGAATATCAGGGCATAGCCAGACAGAAGTTGGTTATTTCCTCATCAAATGACTCCGTTCATAATTGTACAAATTAAAATGTTTTAGGAAAGCTGATAGTGATTTATTGTGTATGTGATTTAGAATCTATTAATACTTTTTTTTTTTTTTTTTTTTTTTTTTTAGCGGTGTATCTGCTGTGCTCTTGTGAGAGCGATTTAACTTTGCTCTGTTCAGATCCTCCTGAACTACTTGACAGCAAAGGCAGTTTGATTGTCTATGATGTGGGTTTGATAATAAGCATTGTTTCATAGTGAAATCTCATTACAACTTTTTAAATTAGGAAGTTTTCTTAATATTAGACTTGCTACTTGTATACCAATTCTGTCTAAAAGTTACATTATGAAAGAACCTTAGGAAAAAAACTATGGATCTAATAAAATGCTATATGAAGTATTGATCACTCTAATGTAATGTTACTCTTGAGAAGGATACACTACGATCACATTTTAGCATTTCAGCAAGACTGACAATGAGAGAGTATTCACAGAAAGAAGCTTTAACACTTTTTAAAAGTAATACTTCTATGAGTTAATGTCCCTACAGTTTGAGTCTGTAATGGTTGCTACATTACCTTTTGGTTGGTATTAATCAGGTTATCTATGGAATTCTAATTTGCTTTTAAAGAGTAATCTAATTCAATATCTTCATTCATAGCATTATCAGTTTGTGTTACAAGAATTGGTCTTTTCAAGATTTTTGCTTTGCATATTTTCTAATAATTAAACAAATTTTAAATACAAATAAAATAGAAATGCATATGATTTCAATTTCTAAAACATTTTTGTGGTTGCAATTAAATGTGAAACAAGAAAATATGTACATTTATACCTTTAAGTGAAAAACTTGACTTTTTAGAATATAGAAAACATTTGAAAGTTATATCCTTAGATTTCTATGAGACAATTTCAAACATTGGCAATTTTATCAATATAGAATTTTAAAATAAACAATTTTTAACTCTTTCAAAGTTGTACTAATATTTTATATTTAATAAAATTGTATAATTTGGTATCTGTTGTTAATTTTTATTAGACAAGGTTATTAAAACCTATTCAATATTCAAAATGACCTAAAATCTCATCAATAAAAATTAAAAATAAAGAGTCTAGTCATTAGAAGCTTCTAGAATGCATGAGTTATCAGGTCTATTAGTACATTCTTTGAAATAGAAAGCAAGACTATGTGACAATGATAAAATAATTTTTAAACTAATTTCTATTTATCTTCATACCTATAAACCCACTGCTTGTATCTATCATTTCCTCTCATCCTTCCTTTTGGAAGGGTAACACACTTACTAGAATTCTCTCAGACTTTTAATATGTAGCTTGATATACTTGTAATATTGTAATGCATTTGAAAATCAGTACATATACATTTAAATCTCAGAACAGTTTCATTTTCTCAATAACATATTGTTGATGAACTCCAGATAAATTTTGATTTTATATATTGAATTCTGAAACATATCTGAATTCGCACTAGTATTTTAAATAATGCATATTTTACCCACACTGGAAAAGGCTGCCAGTAGAAAATATGTTTACAAAGGTGTTAGGATGAGTAAGGAACAGGATTTTGTAAGGTATAGATAAAATTACATCTAGTACTTTGGAAATGTAAATGTTGTTTTTTTTTTCTCAGATGAAGTAATGAGATTAAAACCATACCCAAGCTGTGCAAATACATGGGCTGAGTCCAGAGCATTTTAACTATCCCTAAGCCTAGACATGGAAGCTTCTAGCCGCCAACCTAATCTTCTGCAAGCCTAGACCTTGAAGTCTTCTGCTTCCTGCCTCCACCTGGTAACGTGAATATTTCAACCTCTAAAACTTACTGCTGCATAAGCTTATTCTTTCTAGCTCTTTTGGATCTCTGGCTTGCTGCTTCAGCTGTTCTGGTTCAAAATCAGTAAGTTGATTGATTCAAACTGTCTTCTCTCTGTTTCTGACTGAATTGCTCTGCTTGAAAAGACTGCCTCTGAACTCCATGAATTGAATTGCTCTGAACTCAACTGCTCTGCTCCAAGCTGAACTGAGCATAACTGCACTCAATTGAACTGTTTTGAACTGAACTAAGCACAACATAGCTGAATTGAAATGAATACTCTTCCTCACCGATCTTTAAGTAGCCATTCTTTCCTGTTCTCCTGATAGTTGTACATATCCTATCTGTGACTCATTTTATCAAGCCTTGCTCTGATTTGTCACCTTGTCTGCATCATAACTAGATTTCATTCTCTGGGATTTAAAGTATGTACTATATATTCAATCAGAGAGATTAAAGATATTTATTCCAACCAGAGGGATTAATTGTGTGTGTCTGCATTCCAGCCAGATATGTGATCCCTTGATAGAGCAGTCCTGTTGCTAGATTAAAACTCCTCTACATATTTAATCCAATAAACTTCATATCCATCTCACATGGCACATAGCTGTGTATTCAGAACAATTTTAAAATACTATTCTGAATTCTATAAAGTTGCCATTATTGTCAACTTTATGTTATTGATGGGCAAAATAAGGAATATGCAGGGTAAATGATTTAAAGAAATTGAAAGGAACCAAGAGGTAGCAAATAATTTGAAAAATTCTCAGAAGCCAAATACAATCTGTAAAATAATTAGCATTTGAAGTCTAAGTCACAGAATAAATCGATTAAAAACCCAATCAAAAAATATAGCTCCTTCTCCTCTTACAATCAGTAGAAGAAGGAATGAGACCCAGAATCATGGGGAGAATGGAATAAGAGAAAAAGCAGAGATTGTATTCACTTTCCAATATTCAGTAAGTGTATTTCCAGGTAGAAATAAGCTTTTCTTACAGGAGAAATAAGTTTCATCTTTATTTTTCATTTTTTAACTTATGAATAGGTATATGAGTTTGTGCACATGAGTGCGGGTGTCTTTGTAGGCACATACATACTCATAAGGCACCTGTTCAGACTTACCTATCCCTTGAAGTTAAGTTATAAGTGTGTGTGAGCTGCCAGATATGGATCCTGGGAAATGACCTTTTGGCCACAGGAAGAGCAATAAGCACTCCTAATTGCTGGGTGAGTAATCTCTATAGCTCTGAGAGATATAAGTGTTGAATTAAGCTAGCTGCTTAGGTTTTGGTACAAGTCTGCAATCAAAGCACTAGGAAAGTTGAGGTATGATTGTGTTTGATGCAAGCTTGAACTGCCCAGTGAGTTCAAAGACAACCTGATATACATAATAGTTTCAAGAATTAAGAATAAGAAGCTCTAAGGTAGAGTGCTACCTAGCATATACATGCTAAAATTGATGTCCTTGGTTTCTTGTGTGGAGTTTGACCTCTGCTTCTTCTATGTAGTTGGACTTCTCTGACAACCCTCTTTGCATTTTGGCTCAGACGTTTAGACACATAGATATCTGACAATAACTCTCAGCAGTCTTTACTCTTTATATACTTTGGGGAGGGAGTAGCCTAGCAATCTGGTCAATTTCATGGACTTTTCAAAATTATTTTTAGTTGTCTACTTCCTGTATTAATGAGCTTTCCTGCAGCTTTCACATACCTTAGAACATTATATTATTTCAACTTCCTGTAAACCTCTTGTCTTAAGAAGTGGGGTGGGGATAGAAGTACAGACCTTTAATACAAGCACTCAGGAGGCAAAGCCAGGTGGATTGGAATTTTCTATGAGTTTGAGGCTAGACTTGTCTACACAGAAAGTTGTAGGACAACCAAGGCTATGCAAGAAATACACAGAAGGAGAAGAAGAGGAAGAAGAAGAAGAAGAAGAAGAAGAAGGAGAAGGAGAAGGAGAAGGAGAAGGAGAAGGAGAAGGAGAAGGAGAAGGAGAAGGAGAAGGAGAAGGAGAAGGAGAAGGAGAAGGAGAAGGAGAAGGAGAGGGAGAAAGGGAGGAGGAGGAAGAGGAGGAAGAGGAGGAAGGGGAGGAAGAGGAGGAAGAGGAGGAAGAGGAAAAGCAGCAGCAGCAACAACAACAACAACAGCAGCAACAGCAACAACAACAGCAGCAACAACAAGTTTTCCTTCTAGAAGGAAGGTTTTGGGATTTTGTTGTCTGTTTTTTGTTTTTCTTCATAGAAGTACTACATAACAACCCACACACATATTATGCAACGAGCCAGGGAAATTATTTCAGTGTCTGCTATAGAACTATGTGATATAAACTTTTCATTTCTTTTCAAGAAAATGATATTCCAATTCTTTGGTAATTATCTACAACCTTTCCTCCTTTTATCTCATATAAAAGAGAAAAATGTTAAATGATATTCAAATATTTTATTAATTTTGTGGGAATTTCAAACAATGTATTTGTATAATATTCATGCCAATTCCTCCTGTTAACTCCTCTGAGATACACTCCAAACTCCTACTTCAAATTTCAAGTTCCCTTTTTATGTACTTAATAATGTATTGACTCTAATTTATACTGTCCATATGCTTTGCTATGTGGGGACATCCAGTGGAATGTGATTCACTTACTAGGAGGCACACTCTTAAAGAAATCTATCTCTCCCATAGAAGTTAAAACTCTCCACAGCTCCAAGTTAGGGGTCAATGTTCAAGGACCACTTCCCCATTCATGCTATAATGTTGAATGCCTTGATCTTGTGTTGGTCTTGTGCTGGTGACCTCAGATGCTACACATTATTGAGTGGAAGAGTCACATGTTATGTCAGTAATATTTTTATAAGTAAGCCAAAGAAAACTTTAGTATTGTTCACTACAATATATGTAGGACCTACTACACTGGGACTTTATTATGGGGCAGGGGCATCGAGCTGAATGCCTGATATAATGGGAACAGATGGGAATGTACAATTCAGGAACAGAGTGTAGGTCAGTGGTTGCAGAGGGAGGACAGTAGATGCAGAGTGGAGGTCAGTGGATACAGAACGGAACTCAATGGATGTAGAGTAGTCAGTAGATGTAGAACACAGTTCAAAGGATGCAGAGTGGAGGTCAGTGGATGTAGAATGGAAATCAATGTATACATAATGAAACTCAGTGAATGATGAATGAACATCAATGGAAGCAGAGTAGAGATCAGTTGATACAGAATGGAATTCAGAGGCTGAAGAGTGGACATCAGTGGATGCAAAGCGAAGGTCAATAAATACAGGGTGGACATCAACAGATGAAGAGTAGAAGTCAGTGAATGCAGAGTAAAAACTAGTGGATACAGACTGGAATGCAGTGGATGAAGAGTGGGCATCAGTGGATACAGACTGAAATTCAGTGAAAGAACAGTGGACATCGCTAGATACAGAGTGGAGGTCAGTGGATGAAGAGTGGAAGTCAGTGGATGCAGAGTAGAATTCAACAGATGAAGAGTGGAGATCAGTGGAGGCAGAATGGAGGAGAGTGGATACAAACTTAAGAGCAATAACACGGCCTGGGGAAAGTTTTGGGTAAAGCAGTCTAACAGAACTTTGAAGATAGGCCAGGATCACCAGATACCTCTGGAGGATGGTAGGTGGGGGCTACCTGTCACATATCCAGTATAATCAGATATTGAGATGGGGTGGTTCATAGTAAGGTGCCTAAAACATCTGATTTTACCAGTCAACCCACAAATGATGATAGTGGGTTTGGGAACCTGAATAAAGTTTGGTCATGAAAAGAATCCTTGTCACACCCCTCATCATAAAATGTGGTTTCAAGTCTTTCCCATGAATCATTAAAGCTTTACTTTGTTCCCAGCCAGATAGTTGTGCCTAAGCTTGTTTCATAGAGAGCTTCTGGAGCCAGTATGTAAATATTATAAAGCTTCAAACTGTATATGTGTATGTATCCAGACTACACTAATACAACCTCCATTTCACAATGTTTCTACATTTTAGGAAGAGTGTCACATGGCTTCCTGTTTTATCCCAAATAAAAATACAATAAAAACAACTTGATGAATGGGGGAGTAAAGATTTAAAGGAATAACAGTCTGTGATGTTTACTGAGAGACTAAAGCAGCAGATGCTTTAGACTGCCTCCTTCTACAAAAGAGGCATATTCACAGCAGCTTCTGACTTTGCACATGAATAAACAGCAGTGCCTGATTTTGTTTAACATATGTAACATGGATCTTGATCCTTCTCCAGGGATTCATTTGACTCATATTATGCAAGTTTTAGAAACACTAAAGATTCACCTTGTGTGAATACCTATGTGTCTAAATTAATCCGTAGCCCAGAAGACTTGTGCTTTTAGTATTACCTAATACACTTTTGTAACTTCCCTGTTAGCACCTGGGAATACTGGAAAGTGGTTGATGTCAATGGCTTTACAATGCCGATTCCTCCCTGTATTCAAAGTTAAACTGAGCCATGTCAGAACTCAGTAGTGTCTCTAACTGGGATGGAGTTACTCTTGCTTTCTGGGTAGGATAAGTGACAAACGAAGGATCATTAATTTGTTGCTATATGTAAGAAAATGAGACTTGGGAACATGAAAACCTATATAACATATTTATGAGATCCTCAGGAAAAAAAAAGCAAACTGTACCTTTACATCATAATCCTTTGTAAAAAAATGGAGATATTTCTATGAAGTATAAATTTCTTATTGCTTAATATTTTTAAAATATGTGTAAATTTTTAAAAGATTAATGTCAGTTGGGTAATTATGTAATAAGAAAAAAGTTTAGTTTTAAAAACTATGATTATACCATTTTTGAAGATAACAATGTGGGCAGCCGAAAGCTGCTATGTAAGCAATGCTAAGAAAGAAATAGTTTTGCTTTGGAAGACTTTAATTGGTTTATGGATTTTTTTAAAAATAAATATTTAGTACATACTGATTAGAATCAGAAAGTAAAGCTCTCAAAGAAATTTTCTCACATGATGAATTCACCTGTTTAGAAAAATGCAAGTCTATGCTAGTTACACTTACATTTACAGTTGGGAGGAGAAGCATTATCCTATTATAAATTATAAGAAAAAAATGGTTAGATAAATACATAAAGTCCAATAGTTTCGTGAGTTTACTACCCAGCATCCCCCCCCACAGTCTTCAGTGGAAAGCTCTAGTTTATTATAAGCATATTAACAGTCTATTTTCACTAACTTACTCTATGGTGAGTATAATATTTTCCAAAAAGAAATAGGAATAATGTGAAATGCTAACTTTATTTTTTGAAGGACTAAAATCAAGTAGTATTTTACTAATCTTGTGATGCCAACAGGGATCAAATCGATTTGAAAAGAGTCCTGTCCTATTATATTACATAAAATTGTATATTTAAAAAAGGCAAATAGATCTTTTATTTTTCCTACTTTTAAAAATTTTGAGTTTTTTAAATGTAAATTTTATTTTTAAATGTGTACAAATTCTTGAATCAGGATTCTGTGACAATTGATTTCACTTATAATTCTGAAGCTCTTCCAATAGAACTTACAAAAAGTACTCAAAATACAAAATTTCTCCTTGAGAATACATGTACAGATCAGCATTTTCCATTATTTGTGGAACTTGGTATTTGTAGAGGCACCACATTTTATAAGTTGTAAATACTAACTTTACAATATTAAAAAGACAAGTTTATGATATGAATGGCTATATTCTCAAATTTTACTAAATACATGGGTGAGTTAAAAGTGGTCATTAGAATGATATTTTCTAGTTCCATCCATTTACCTAAGAATTTCTAGAATTCATTGTTTTTAATAGCTGAGTAACACTCCTTTGTGTAAATGTACCACATTTTCTGTATCCATTGTTCTGTTGAAGGACATCTGGGTTCTTTCCAGCTTGTGGCTATTATAAATCAGGCTGCTATGAACATAGAGGAGCATGTGTCCTTCTTATATGTTGGAGTGTCTTCTGAGTATATGCCCAGGAGTGGTATAGCTGGGTCCTCAGGTAATACTATGTCCAATTTTCTGACAAACCACCAGACTAATTTCCAGAGTGGTTGCACCAACTTGTAATCCCACCAACAATGGTTTCTCTCTCCACATCCTTGCCAGGATCTGCTCTCAAATGAGTTTTTGATCTTAACCATTCTGACTGATGTGAGGTGGAATCTCAGGGTTGTTTTGATTTGCATTTCCCTGATGAATAAGGATGCTGACCATTTCTTTAGGTGCTTCTTCACCATTCAAGTTTCCTCAGTTGAGAATTCTTTGTTTAACTCTGTACCTCATTTTAATTGGGTTATTTGGCTGTCTGGAATCTAATTTCTTGAGTTCTTTATATATATTGGATATTAGCCCTCTATTGAATGTGGGATTGGTAAAGATCTTTTCCGAATCTGTTGGTTGCCATTTTGTCCTATTGACAGTGTCCTTTGCCTTACAGAAACTTTGCAGTTTTATGAGGTCCCATTTGTCAATTCTTGATCTTAGAACATAAGCCATTGGTGTTCTGTTCAGGAACTTTCCCCCTGTGCCCAAATATTCAAGGTTCTTTCCCACCTTCTCTTCTATTAGTTTCAGTGTATCTGGTTTTATGTGAAGGTACTTTATCCACTTGGACTTGAGCTTTGTACAAGGAGATAAGAATGGATCCATTTTCATTCTTCTACATGTTGTCCTCCAGTTGAACCAGTGCCACTTGTTGAAAACGCTGTCATTTTTCCACTGGACAGTTTTAGCTCCTTTGTTAAAGATCAAGTGACCATAGGTGTGTGGGTTCATTTCTGTGTTTTCAATTCTCTCCATTGATCTTCCTGTCTGTCTCTGTACCAATACCTTGCAGTTTTTATTACTATTTCTCTGTACTACTGCTTGAGGTCAGGGATAGTAATTCCGTCAGAAGTCCTTTTATTGTTTGAGAATAGTTTTAGCTATCCTGGGATTTTTTTGTTAATCCAAACGAATTTGAGAATTTCTCTTTCTAACTCTGTGAAGAATTGAGTTGGGATTTTAATGGGGATTTCATTGAATCTGTACATTGCTGTTGACAAAATGGCCATTTTTACTATATTAATCCTGCCAATCCATGAGCATGGGAGATCTTTCCATCTTCTGAGAATCTCTTTCTTCAGAGACTTGAAGTTCTTGTCATACAGATATTCCACTTGCTTGGTTAGATTCACACCAAAGTATTTTATATTATTAGTGACTGTTGTGAAGGGTGTCATTTCCCTAATTTCTTTCTCAGCCTGTTTATCTTTTGAGTATAGAAAGGTCACTGATAATTGGATATTAGCCCAGAAACTCACAAAACCCAAGATGAAACTCACAGACCACATGAAGCTAATGAAGAAGTAAGATCAAAGTGTGGGTGCTTCAGTCCTTCTTAGAAGAAATAATCAAATACTCAAAGTAGCAAACATGTTGACAAAGTGTGGGACAAAAACTGAAGGAGGGGGTCATCTGGAGGCTGTATCACTTGGGTATCCATCCCATGTGCAGTCACCAAAGGTAGACACTGATGTGGATACCAGGAAGTGCATGGTGACAGAAGTCTGATATAGCTGTCTCCTTAGAGGTCTGCCAGAGTCTGACATATTCAGAGGTGGATGCTCACAGGTAACCATTGAACTGATCATGGGGCTCCCAATGGAGGAGTTAGAGAGAAGACTGAAGGAGCTGAAAGGGTTTGTGGTCCCATGGGGAGAGCAACAATACCAACCAACCAGAGCTCCCAGGGTCTAAACCACCTACCTGGGAGCACATAGGGAGGAACCCATGGCTCCAGCTATATATATAGGGGAAGATGGCCTTGTTTGTCATAGGTGGGAGAAGATATCCTTGGTCCCATGAAGGCTGGACTCCCAGTACAGGGGAATTTGAGGGTGGGGAGGTGGGAGTGAGGGCTGGGTGGGGGTACATCCTCATGGAAGCAGGAGGAGGGGGGATGGGATGAGAGGTTCCTGGGCAGGGGGTGGGGTCGGTAAAGGGGATAACATCTGAAATATAAATAAAATGTCCAATGAAAAAACAAGAATAAACAAAAACAAAAACAAAAACAAAAAAATAAGTGGTCATTATTTCCATTCATATTATACTATATATTTATAAATGATCTAATTTTTTGCATACTAAGAAAGCTATTTCATACAGTATTAATATTTATACTTATTTTTTCAATTATCATATCAATGACAATTGTGTATTATAGGTGACTCCATTTTTCTTGACTTTGGGCTTCTTAACAATCAAATTATGGTTAAACATCATTGAATACAATTATACATATATATTAAACTTTTTTATATCATCTATTTATGTATTTAGTTAGCTTTTATAGCTTGCTATTAATACAAATAAAGCTGTACCTAGATATTATAGCTGATGTAATGTTATGGTCCATTTAGAAACAACTTTTAAAATATTCCACAATACAAATGCCTACATAGAACAACTAAATTTATATTCCATTTTATTGAAAATACCTAAGAAATAAAAAAGAAATCTTTGGGCTGGAGAGATAGCTCAGTGGTTAAGAGCACCAACTGCACTTCCAGAGGTCCCGAGTTCAAATCCCAGCAACCACATGGTGGCTCACAACCATCTGTAATGAGATCTGATGCCCTCTTCTAGTGTGTCTGAAGACAGCTACAATGTATTCATATATAATAAATAAATAAATCTTAAAAATAAAGAAATCTTATTGACACAAACTCAGCCTTGCTACTGGATGATTCAAATTCAAGATATTTATACCCTAAGTTCTAAACCACTTTAGGCCCATAAATGTTCATAACATTTCTATTTGTCTACTATTTCATATTTTATAACCCTCATTAATTTCCTCATTTATTCATTTTGTTAAACTTTATTTCTAAAAGAATTTTAGGGTTGTTTTTACAATTTATTAACTCATATTCATGAGTATTAATATTCAAAAATATGTCTATGTAATTTAAAGTAACTATTTTTTTTAAATTACTGAGGATACTATATCTAATTTGAGTTGCTTTAAAAAACTTAAAATAACATAAAAACCTGAATCTTCAAATCATTTTAAATTCAATATTAGTAGAATTAAGTATAATTTTATTTAATTAAAGATACCATTTAAAAAATATACATGACATTTGTAATTGGTGAGGAGTCTAAAAGTATTTGTGTGCTTGTTTTACACCTGCGGTAATAGAAAGAATATTATTAACTTTTAAAAACTAGTTACTCACATACACAACCTTTTATATAAACATACCTATATCATGTACTAATAGTAACTCTATATTACAAATACCAGTTATAGCATATGTTTTGTGAGGTAAATTTATGCTACCCCAGGAGTTGTTTAAAATGTTTACTTTTACATGTGAAAAGGCATCAATCAAAGACCCTAACTTATTTACTCATAAATTTAGTTTGTGTGTTGATGTAAGTTTAGAAGTTCATTTGGTTCTCTGAAAAGCTGTGTTCCTGTGGATCGGTAGCACCCACAGTTCCAGCATGGTTCTAGCAGTGTATGTTTAAAGAGATACCAAATAAACTAGTAGTTATAGTCACTGAACAGGACAGTTAGATATGCAGGCTAATTTCTCTGGGTGAAAAAACAGTGAAAGCAAAATGAGAGGATGTGAAAGAAGTGTAGGAGGAACTTAGGATGGTACCATATGAAGATGTGAGTTTACCCTGGATCTCCGAGGTGCTCTAGCAACTGTGGGAAAGTGAGACAAAGAAGAGATACTTCTCTGCTATGGAAAGTGTTTTAGAACACTATACAAATGAGCAGCATTGTAAGTAAGCAAAGACCTATTACTGATATGTTCTGTGAGTACTCAGCTTTCCACACCCAGCTGTTATAACAGCAACAAATGCCTTGACAACAATACTGTGAAGAGACAGAGTCAAAGGCTACTCTAGTGATTATCCCACCTCAATCACATTTGCTGTAAGGACACGGCTACTCTTCTGTTAGACATTGAGCTTAATACTATGCCTCCAAAGTTGAGTATTTTTAAGTAATATAATTCTTGTCATCTCCATATAACTATATCTAGTCAGAAAAGATAGGATTCTGGGAAAAACAACCTGGGGTTTAATGTAAGCATAAGGAGGAACTCAAAAGCAAAACACTGTTTTGAAAATGTTCAAATGTATAAATCAGTTAAGAAAGTAAAAATCCACTAGTAATTATTAAAAGGTGATAATTTACTTTAATATGATTTTAATATTTGATGATATTTTTCCTAAACAATTATGGGACAGGGAATCCTAAAATGGTTGATACAGCAACAAAAATAATACATACTCTTGCTCCTAAGTATCTAACAGTACCATAAATGAGAAAGAGAAGTTATATACAAATACAGTACAAGGATAACATATTCAGTTACAGTTGACTGGATATTCAGTTATGTGGAGTCCATAAGATTCCTGGATAACGAGAAATTTGTTTTAGAGTCACTATATTGTATCTGTGTATAAGTGGTGGGATGAAAGATGTAATAAAATAAGATCAGTTATAGAAAACTCCGTGAAGCTACTGAAGATGGGTCTGAACTGTAATGACACATTTGAATAGTGCTACAAGTGAACTGATATGAATCTCACTGGTACATTATCAGAAGTAGATCATTTTAAGTTGTGTGAGAACTATGGAAATCATGTTTCTAGAGTTTGGAAGTTATATTTACAGATCTCATTTGTTCCCATTCTACCACTATTTCAGAGACCCAAGAAGCAAGGGTTACAGTTTCTTTTTTTTTTCTACTTCTTGTAAATTATGTTAACCAAACAGCAATGTGTATTTGTGTGTGTTTGTTTCCTGCCACACAAGCCTGCTCTGTGCTCTTCCTGTAACCCCATGGCTAACACGCAGATGGGAAGGGCACAAACACTCCAGAAAGATTTATATTTCTATTCAATGACAAGCTATTAAGTAAAGCCTTTGGCTATACAAAGATCTCTAACTATACACAGGGAATAAGACATTAAAGAAAACTAAGTTCAAGTTGAGGAAATTAGTGCTACAAATGGGCTGTCCAAATAGAATTAGCTCAGCTGGTGTCATTGAGGATTTTCCATTAACATATTAAGCTTTCTTTTCCCCTAAAAAGATTTGTAATTCGTATGCCAAACATTTGTAGCTAACAGAACAAAAAAAGCTGCTTGTCTAGACATTGCCTAATACTGACGAAAGGGGAAGGGAAAGCTAAGGAAGGTTTGTAGAAAAAGAAATGTCTGGACAATCAACTATGTACTTTTATGATGAGACGTTTCCTGGGAGAAAACACTGAGTATATTCCACATGGTCTTTGTTTGGGAGTAGTTATCAAACTAAATTTATTAAAAGATAGATCACATAGTACCTAAATTATTTTATTTATAAAAATTTTAAAACCCAGCTTTGGAGAGATGAACAGTTATGGTATCGATAAGTGAACAGCAGACAGAAAAGAAAATGATTTTATAGACGAGCAGGAATCATGTGCTACTGAACTTCATTGTGAAGGACACCTTCAATGATCAGAAAATAGTGTTCAAGAAGGCAATACTGGTCCAAAGTAGGAAGATTACCACAGGCTTGAAGATGGCCTTGGCTACATACCAGGCTCCAAGATAATCAAGCAGACAAAAATCAAATAACAACAAATTAAATTTTAGAGGATACAGAGTTTACAAATGCTGAGGCCATCTTATATTAGTGATCTGAAACTAATAATGGAGCCCAAAGAAATCCTAGAATAGAGTGGACTTTGCAAGAACTTGATTTGGTTTTCATTTCCATGACAAGCTCCCTTTACCGAGTCTTAGGACACTTATGACTCTCACAAACACAAAGCATACCTACTTTTGTGTTTGATGCATTTTTCTGCATGCTTTCATTGTGTAGATGCCGGGAAATGTCTCATGAGCAACTGAGATCCATGGATGCAAGCTGCGTCTCCACTTGGATTTATACTTTGAAAGTTGTGGTGGGATATTTTATTGTGGAAAAACTGCCCAGGACAAAGTAAAGTGTAGTAGTGCCAGAAACAGAGAAGCAGTATCTTCAATGTAGACCAGAGTGCAGACAAAGGAGTATGATGTAAAGGAAATAGGACAGAAGAGTAGGACAAAAGCTACATGGCTGGGAGTGTGGAGGCAGAAGTCACAGATGTTTATTGTTCTGCTTTCTATTTACTTGTCACATACTGGTGCTTATTTGACTAAGAAACGGTTCAAGAGCTTTGAAGAAAATTGGTATAGCAAAAACTAGCTCACATGACGTCATCAAGCAGCACCATGAAGGTTTTATATTTTCAGTCACTGTCAAAACAAATGAGAATTTAAGTAATCTGACCTTTCCCTTTTACAAATGCTATAATCAGTTCTTTCTATAAAAGATCAAGTTATCAGTCTTAGACCAGTATGTGATGGACACTTATTAATAAATAAGTCAGTGAGATAATTATACAGTTATTCAAAAGAGAACACAAAGTAGTTTTTTCAATACATCAGGAAACCCAGAATAAATTTGAAAGATATAAAATTGACATGCTCGCACAAGGAGAAATAGTAATCAGTTGAGAGGTGACAATGTCTCTTTATAATATGTAATATTTTTACTTGGTGGGGAAAATCAGGACGTATGAGATAGTCGGGATAGGCACAAATCTTTCTTACATATCTCAAAGTGAGGTACTTTTCCAGTAGTGCTAAGTAGCTTCATTCTAATTTTTAGATTTCAGTTGATAAATCATGCTTTAAATATCCAAAATGTACATAAACTAGCTGTTAGTATTTTTACAAGGTTTGCTCCAAATATTGGCTTCTCATATTCTGCTAGTAATATAATTCTATACTTTAAAAAATGCTTTTACTGCAGTTTTTATTTTATTTTATTCACTAGTTTACTTTTGATTACTGTTGGTTTGTTTGAATGTATGTAGGTTTGTTTACATGAAGCATTACATCCAGTGTTCAAATTACAAAATCTTCTAGTTTCCTCAGTAATTACATAAATACTTTCTTCAACTTCTAGAAGGAGAGGCATCTACATGATTGATTGAAATTCTGACTAGTGGCAGGGAGGGAGAAGTGAGCAAAGTTCAATAGTAACTATTGAGAAAAATAAGAAGGTTGTTTCCATGGAGTATTGCCTTTTTTTTTTACCTGAATTTAAGTTGAATTTTTACTATAAGGCTTTCAAGTTTAAACAATTAGAAAATTTATACTGGCTTGTCTAATAGATTGACAATGAAATTTAAATGTTAAATAATATGTATACTTTAAGTAGTTTTGGTGATCGCCTAAACTGAAACTATACCAGTTGTTATTACCAACGTGGCTCTCATACAGAAACACCATTTTTTTTCTTTTCAGAATAGACTTAGCAGGAAAGCCAGATGCTGATTAAAGCTACTTTACAAATTCCCAGTATTTTACTATAAATATATAATGTCATGCCAATGTGTAGTGAGTTTCTGTTTTAGTATAAGTGTCTTGCAATTTACAATACATTTTAAGAAATTTAAAATTTAAGTAAATTACACTTGACCCCCAGAAAAGAAGACAAAATATTTTAACGTTGTCTAATTTAAGGTTCCAAACTATGTGCTAACATAAACAGCAATCTAAGCATGGACCATATCTCCTCCTGAGAATGGGCGCTACCAAATGGTTTCTGGTTTGCATCATCACTGCTAATAACATGTTAGCTTAAGTATGATGTATATCCTTATTACAAAGATGGAAATGTCAGAAGTTTAGTCTGAGGGACTATCTTGGGTAATTTTTCTTGTTTTGTGTGTTGATGATACCTAGAAAAAGAAATTAGTCACTTCAAAATTGTTTTGTGTCACCTTCTAAATTATACAATTTGTGTAGACAGTGAATTTTAGTTCAGAGTTTATGTTGAATAAATCATTGAGAGTCAACTGGATCAAATTTCTAGAAGATGATTTAATACATTTAACAGAAACAACAACAAACGAGAGCCAAGTGTTAACTTTTATTAGATTTCTGAACAAGGAGTAAATTATTCAGCATTTTTTACTTGAATGAGCTATGGAGAACATGAACTTTGTGACTCATTCACAGCAAATTACTAAGATTTTCCAAGAAACACAGACCTAGAAGTGCTAGATGGGAAATACATTTAGGAGCTTGTGAACAATAAAATATACCACAGGGGCTTTATGTTATTTATTCTACGTTGAGAGATAAAGAAATGATAAAAATGATACAAATATAAAATGAGGCACAAAAAATAGCAGTGAACCAACATTAAATTCATTATCAGCCCTACAGTGAAGAAAGTTTTTGATATAAAACCCATTGCTTCTATGCCAGTTAAAATTATAGTTGCAACATACACTGCGTTTCTTACATGGTTGCTACTTACTACCTTTGGCTTTTATTCCTAAAAAAGTAAGCATTTGGAAGGTATGGTCAGAGAAAACAGGAGTTCAAGGCCAGCCTTGTTTACATTGTAACTTACTAGGTGGCCTGGGATTCATGAGACATTGCTTCAAATACAGACAAACCAACAAACCTACCCCAAATACTACAACAGCAAACAACTTGAAGGTTTTTTTTTTTTTTTGACTAAAAATTCAATTGACTCTTGACTTTAGTTTTCCATCTGGCCTGGCCTGGGTCCTTGTTTATAAAGTCCCCTAGGAGACTAGGACCCCCAATCCAGCTAAAGCCATTTAGAGAGAGAATCCCATACTCTCGGGAACTGATCATTTTTAATAGCTCATCTCTGTTCCCATCCAATCACATTCATCCTCTCCCACGTTCCCACCATGGGCTACCCACAGCAAAGTTACTATTGTCTTAGCAATTGTCTCTCCTACCCCTTATGTCTCATCTCTGTAACTTTCTACCTGCCAAATTTTATCCCACTCATTCATGCTGCATTTAGAACTGGCATATCAAGGGTTATATTCCACAGCCATAGTTAGCACTCTTGACATCCATCTCATATAGTAATTTTGTTGTTATATTAGTTACTTAATCTAAGATTATATCAAAATTATACAAATTAATTGGTTACTTGTCCATATGTGTATATATATATCATGTGTGTGTATATATATATGTATATGTATATGATACATATTCAACACACATTAATTTCCTCAGACTTTTATCATTCCTTTTAATGAAACTTTCAATATCATTTATTCGATAAGTACAATCTTTATTGTGATGTCTACTCAGCACACAACATAATAGCAGATAACACTTGTTATTCCTGTAAACCCATAAAACATTATCCACAGGTCTTATTTTCTTGTTTCTTCCATTTCCCTGACCTCCGATAACAAGCTTTCTGCTGTCACCCTTTGTGAAATTGATTTCTCTTTGTGTTTTATGTTTAATCTATGAGTATTGTGACTTGAAACTTGCTTTCTCTCCATAGTTTCACATAACATGATTATTACCAATTCCATCCATTCTGTGTCAAACAGAAGATTTCATAATTTTTACATTGGAATTGTGTTACAAAAATATAACATTTGCTTTATTTACTCAACTGTTGATAGATATGTAGGCTGTGCTCCTGTATTCACTGATGTGGGTCAAAATGTGTGATTATGAAAGCATGAATGGCTCTTTGGCATGTAAGTTTTATTTCCTTCAGAAATATATCCAATGGTTGAATTACTAGATCATATGATAGGTCTATTTTTACTTTATTTTATTGCAAATTTTCATAGTGTTTTCTCTTAGGCCATGCTAGTTTCTATTCACATCAACTGTGTGCAAAAGTTTCCATTTTTTGATACCGAAAGCATACTTTACTTTTACACTTTGACAACCTCATTTTAACTGAGGTGATATTTGATTGCAGTGTGATTTACATTTTCTTGATATTAGTGTTTAAACTCACCAGTACACAGATATCTCTGTGACACTGGAGCAAGCCTAGAATCTTTGCCTATGAACGCTTGCCTGAGGTCAGGGATTGTACTTTCTGCTGTACACTTATATCAAGGCTGTGGATTTGGCTCTGGGCTCCATGACACAGCCCTATAGTATCTGTCACAGCTTACTCCCAAGTGCATACAGCCTTATGCCCATATCTGCCGCCAAAGTTAGTAGGCATATTATTGGGACATTGGCCTTTAGCCTATGCACTTTCAGATGATGGTTCTGGGGATTTTGGCCTGGTGATCCAGGGACATCTCTCAGTACAAAGTTTTTTTATAGCTGGCTGGCCTTAAACTCTCACGAAGTAAAATCCATCTCTCTCTACTGCTTGGAACTCAGAAGTAAAATATGGAGATCTCTTCTTCCCACCTCCTTCAGCATGCCTTTCTAGTTTGCTATAATAAAAGTTGTTATTAAATCCTTCGCTTATGTCTATTTGTCTTATAATGATAGTAGTAAGAGTAACAATTTCTACCATGGGAACCTGACCTCTTACAAATGTTACTTACCTAACTTGCTCTGTCTTTTTATGCTTTTTTCAGTTCTCTCAACTAAAGTCTTTCTTATATTTTTAACATGAATGAAATTATTATTTTTTGTCTTTAAGAGTCTTGGTCATTCTTTGACTATTTGTGTTTATTGTCTTGCTTGTTCCTTGACTATTTGCATCTCTTGTATTGCTAGACACTGAACCCAGAACTGACCTTAATACATGCATGTCATTAAAATAGTATAAAAGCAAAAGGGAGGAGGGGAGATGGGGTAGGGGGTTCTAGGGTGGGGGAATGGGGAAAGGGGATGACATCTGAAATGTAAATAAATAAAATATCAAAAAAGAGTTTGAGAATGTATATTAGATGCTAGCATTTTTCAAAATGTAAAATTCTTTAAACTAAATTTTCTCTTGTACAATTTAACTTTTTATTACAGTACTTCAGCAAATATTTTGTTAAAGTAATATGAAGGTTAAAATGTTGGAGCTAAGGAGTTGAATTGGTTGATAAAGTGCCTGACAGTCAAGCAAGAGGACTTAAGTTTGAGTGTGCAGAACTCATGTAAAGCCAGGAAAGTTGCATTTGTAACTCCATACCATGATGGAAAGAGAGGCAGGTGGATACAGACATATTTATGAGGTTCATTAGCCACCCAGCTCTCAATGGTTTGAAAAACATTAACTAAGACACCAGCCTAGACAGTTGGCTCAGTCAACTGATGAGAAGCTGGTTCAGTGAAGAGAACATATGTTAAAATAAGAGATAAAGATCAGTAGAGGTATACACCTGATGTTGTATACCTCTGACCTCCATTGCTACTACACATACTGGCATAAAAATATACACATATCATAGACATAACACTAAACACATACATACAGTTCATATATTATAGAACTACATCAGCTGCTATCAAGGTAGAAATGGAAAAATCAGGGGTGTGGAATATAACTGGGAATGAGGTAACAAGGACAATACAGAGGGCAAGGAATGAAAGATAAATAAGAATTATTGAGAACATTCACACACAATTAGTGAGGGGGTGAACTTAAATAGAATTATGCCACTTAGGGTGACAAGGCTCCTGTAGAGCCAAGACTATTTAACAAATACCCTGTCAGGTGTTAAAAATCTTTCTAAAAGCTATTGGACAGGGTGCTTGATGGAACTCCCAAAGAAATATAGGCTATTGCCATTATATTTGGTTGACTCGCAGAACTTGAAACTAAGATACTATTGCTTTAAGTATCACTTCAGACAATGGAACTCAATGAATCAAACTGGAACTGATATGGATGACTCCTTTGAGGACTGGCTTGGCTACTGTCAGGAGATGCAAGCTGCCAAGAGAGAAAAGCAATCAGTCCCAAACCAGCTGTAAAGCCTATGGAACACAACAATGGCCAGCACTGCTTGACATTCCCAATATAGTAATAGCAGTGCTTATGTGTTGGAGGTAAACAACATTTATTTAAATGGACATAATTCCAGCTCTATAGGAAGGATGTTATATATGGTGTTGCAAACCTAGCCACATACTTCTAGCTGGTGTAGTTATTGACCCTAGAAGAGAACCTCGTACTGCCAGTTTCTTAATCCAATATAATTTCTAACAATATTCTAAACACTTGTCCTTATATCCAAATATGAGTGTAGTTCTGACTCCTCATCAAAGAAGCTTCTGCTTTTCCTTAAAGATATAGAAATACACTACTCATTCCAGTTAACTGTGTATTGGATGCCTAGACATTGTTGATACATCAGCAATTCCACCCCTACACATGAGGCTTTGAATACCTACACATGGCTTTTGAAAGTCAAAAGATCATGATTCCTGCTATGACATGTCTTCAATCCATGAAGGGGAGCAACACCCAGGAAATCTCAACAATCTAGTCACCCGAAGAAAACCTACAGGCAGACAAATGGTTGACAAATCTGTGAGGTTGCAAAAAAAAAAAAAATCTCACAAGTCCTCACCTCTAGATGAAAAGCTACAGGTTAATTAATGACTTTGAGAGAAGGAGAAATCTTCAAGAATGAGCCTCCTGATGATAGTTTATTCAAGAAGTCAGTTATAAACACAGACATACTAACAAATTAAATGCACTTAGCATGCATATGAGGCACAGACATATGAAGAGGCATAATATACATAGAATAAAGCTTAATACACAAAACATAAAGGTTACAAATTGTTTTATGTTGAAGCTGTTTTAATTTTTTTAATCTCTTTCTTCAAGATAGCCTGTTTTAACACTTTGTCGAAAAAATGGTCCTTAAAATGTACACTTGTACATTTTAAAAGTATTTATCAGAGTCTTCAGTGAATCGCTATGTATATCTACATTCTATATAATATTTAACATATATAGGTATAAAAGGTAGTAATTGTGCCACAACAACACAAGCTAAATTTGGGCTTTTAGAACCTCAACAACATGGAAAACTCTGTACCTGTGAAGACACCTGTACATTCAGATGTCCTGGGCACTCAGATGTCCTGGGCACTCAGATGTCCTGGGCACTCAGATGTGTGGAGTTGGAAGACATAAGAGGACTGAACAACATCCTTATTCTATTTTGCATATGTGACTAAGACATGAACTGCTACCCTGTCTGTCTCCTCACATCTTTAGAGATGCTTCTTTCATTAGAAATGATAAAGTAGTTTAGAGTAAATTACTTCTTTTATCCTGTTAAGAAAACACTCTGCAGTCAGCTGTCAATACATACACACATTAGAAAATTAAATGGATTCATCTTCAGATGACTTAGGAGCCTCCTTTTTATTTATTTATGAGCTCTGCTTATGAGACCAAGCCTTCTTTTTAATTTTTATTTAAAGCTACAGCTGGAAGTGCACCGCTTCCTGCCAATCAGCCTTACCTAGCTTACTTCTCACTTTATGGATTTCTGAACAAGGAATGTTCCCACATTTCTCTGACCAGATTCAGTGAGTTCACTTTCCTAATTTTCCAGTTGATGTTGGCTTTAGAGCAGATGTTCAAGTTCACATTATCTGATTCTCCTTGGTGCTGCTGACCTTTACCATTGCTTCACTCTGGAGTGACCACCCACTGTTGTGATCACATTGAATCTCACCAACATTTCCATCTCTGACAACGAAGTCTACTTGGCCTGTGTGAAGAGGATTTCCTGTCTTGTTTTCTTTCCCATGTCCTCACACCCACTAAATCGGTTCTCTAACTTGCTTCAGAGTGCCAATTCCTTAGCTGCTCTCTTTCTTTAATTAACTCTCTCATTTCTTTTAAGTACAGTTTTGGACTCCTATGCTTCTTTTCACAGGAAACTTTAATCGTCTTTCTCGATGCTTTGACATGTATCCACTTGATCTTACAGTAGAATTCATGAGTCTAATGGGGGAACCATGAAGAATTCCCTTGTCTGCCAGCATTCTAAATCTTAGTCTGCAGCTTTTCATTGGGTATCTAAGCGTATATTTACCCATTCATGTAGCTCTACCAAAATCATAGGTTAGCTAGATTATGAATAACATAAATCATTTCTTTTAGTTCTGGAATCTTGGAAGCCAAGATTAAAATGACTGCTGATTCAGTGTTGACACTTTACTTTCTAATTCTTACATGTTATTTTTATCCTGTGTCCTTACAGGATGAAAGGGTAGAAGATCACTTCTAGTAAATATTTTACAAGAATTCTAATATCTTTTATGACTATTCTACCCTGATGGCTCAAACTTACACTAATGGTTGTCAACTACTGCTGCCATCATATAACGTATTATACATTTTTAAACCAAAATAATTGGGGGGAAGACACAAACATTCAGACTTTTGTGCAGCCCAAATATTCACTGGATAACCTTACCCTATGTTTAAGCTACTATATTCTTATTTTCATAATTTTTAATCACTTACCAAACCTTGGTGATAACATACATCTTATGTGTATCAATGGAGAAAATTAAATTTAAAAAGAGGCTAATAAAATGTAGTCCATTTACACAAATGAATACTACTATTTAAAAAAAACACTAAAATTAACAGGTAAATGTATGGAGCTAGAAAATAATCTTGATTGAGCTAAAACATACTCCCAAAGACAAATAAGGTCTCTGTTTATATGTGAGTGTTGGCTTTTAAGCTTTCAATAGGCATGGTACAACCCATATAACCACATAGTTTAGGGGTGGAATAGGGGACTACGGTGGAGAGAAGGTTTTCCTGATGAAGAGGAAATATAAAATTTATTTGATGGTATTTGGGAAAATATTTTGTCTCACATTTATTGTCTGGGCATAAATTTTTAACTGTTGTGTTCTTTTGCTTATGAATTATGGTTTCTGATTTTGTGTTTGTATGAGTTTTCTGAGTCTGTGTCTGCATGGGCATGTGATTCTTGAAATTATTTCATTTCCTTTTATGTTTATGTGTTTGTGTGTGTGTATTTGTGTGTGGGGGTGTGTGTACATGTGCATGTGTGTTTTATTATATTCTAATTTGTTTGTATGTTTTTATTTGACTGTATTCTAAAGAGAAAGAAAGTATGTGTGTGGATAATTAGAGAGGTAGGGATAGCTGGAAGGGAGTGAAGGGAAACCATGATCAGAGTATATTCTATGGAAAAAATCTATTTTAAATTAAAATTTTTAAAGAAGAGGGAAAAATGTTTCTGGAAAGTCCTATGATAATCAGTTTATTTATCTTTCTCTTTGTTAAACAGAAGTTCAGAGTTACTCAAGGCATCTGTAGAAATAGTGGATGTGATATAAAAACTTTCTGAAAACAATCAAAGGGAACACTCTGGATCAAATGCAGTCCAAAGTCTGCAATCTCCAGCTTCTTCATAGCAGCCAGTCAGCCAACGGAGACACTTTAGTTTCATGACAAGAGACTAAAGAGTTGAATGACTTTAATTTAGATTCCCAATGCTTGGTGGTAAAAGAAAGGTTGAACTGTACCCATCTTTCTCAAACAAAGAGACATACCACTATTGCCCCATTTGCAAGGGAAATATGAAAAAAAAACCTTAAGTAACAATAACTCTGTTCTACAATCCCGTGTGGTCTCTATAACACCGCAAAATTGTTGACCCTAGAAGTCAGATCATCCCTAAGTAGGACTGGTACAAATATGTACCAGAACCAGATTACAGCATACTCTCTTCACTTGTGGTTTAGCTTTTTTGATTATAACAAAAGTGGAGTCTCACAGTTGTATTAGCACTTTCTTTTTGATGGAATGATGTGGATGCCAAATTATGGGAATTCCTGAGAGCCAAAGGTTGGGGTCTTTGATGATTTCTTTACACAGACATTTGCTTCCTGACTATTCTTGTGTCAGGCCATCTGGATGGACTTTATCAATCACAGTCCCAGGAGGTGACATGAGTAAGGAGATTGAGCCTGAGAATATTTATTTTAATATTAAACATTCTGTAAATTTTAACAGTTGTAGTTCTCTGACCACTCAAAATTGAAGTTTTTGCTTTGTTTTTTGTCTTTATTTTTGGGTTTTTTTTTCAGGGGTTTGTCTTTACATTAGCAAAACTTTTAAATAGATTGAGAGATAAAAGTATGGGGTCTGGAAATAAAAATTAAAGTAGTAATGAGGATTTTTAAAAAAAAAAATAGATTCTAGAGAGAATTTCAAGGGAGAATATACATTCAAGCACATACACACAAAGACACACACACACACACACACACACATACAGTTGAAGTTACAAAATGAAAAGGATTATTTGGCATGGGATTGAGTGCTTAGGAGATTTCTTTTCCAGAGTGAAGATGAAGATGATAGAGTTGCTCTTGTTGATTTGATGTCTCCATGGAAACTGGGAAAAGAAATGATGTTAAGAGAGGACCACCCAAATGAGAAGAAAATGACAGAGTGAGCCTTGCAATCTCTAAAGTAGGAGAAGTTTAGAGACTAATTCCAGTAATATTTATTCTGAATTAGATTAGTCTCTGTATTAAATTAGGCTTCAACCTTTTTTCAGATTCAGAGATGCAACAAAGGACTAGTCTATGACTATTCAATGGAAACAGATTATGGTTGTTGTCTTAAAAATTGTGTTATAACCTTAACACATTCTCTCTCTCTCTCTCTCTCTCTCTCTCTCTCTCTCTCTCTCTCTCTCTCTGTGTGTGTGTGTGTGTGTGTGTGTGTGTGTGTGCGTGTGTGTATAGTACTTGCATGTGAATGTATGCATTTGAGTACACAAGCAAAGGCTAGAGCAGGATCGTGAGAACCTTGCTCAATCTCTCATCACTTTATTGTATGGGAAACAGTTTCTCACCGAACCTAAAGCTCATCATTTTTCCTTGGCTGGATGGCCCTATTGCTCACAAGACACTCCTATCTCCACCCTATAAAGCTGGAGTTACAAGAATTCACATAAAAAATTACTTTATTTTTTGGTTTTTTTTGAGACAGGGTTTCTCTGTGTAGTTCTGGCTGTCCTGGAACTTACTCTGTAGACCAGGCTGGCCTCATACTCAGAAATCCAACTGCCTCTGCCTCCCAAGTGCCGGGATTAAAGGCATGTGCCACCACTGCCTGGCAAAAAAATGACTTTTTATTTGAGTTCTGGGAATTCATCTTATGGTCCTTGGGCTTGCATAGAACTTACCCATCTTTTATCCTGCTTATCCATCTCCAAACTGTTGATGTAGCCTTTGAATTAAGAAGTTCTAATTATACTCCTACAAGACATAACAGGAAAACCAATAATGCTGCTTATTGTAGTATGTTCATACTATGAAGTATTCAATTCTTTACATCAGCAACAACTTAAGTAATACTAGTACTGGAAGGATGTGTAATCTTTATGCATTTCTGCTTTCTGAAGCTTCCAACAATTCTGTCTTTCAGCACTTCCTGGCAAAATGCACAAATTAGTATAACAAGCACACAGACATGCCTAAATATACTTCACCCCTTCGAGTCTCTGGTCAGATACAGAAGAGAAATCGTGGCCGCATGACTCTCTGCATAGTGTCTGTTATTTGGGATCATGTCTGCCTTTATCTTTTATTCTTTACTCTAAAGGTTTTTTGCAATGTAATTATTTCCAGCAATGGCCTACTCATAATTGTAGATTACTGCTTTTTGACATAAGATTTTCACCAGAATTCTCCTATTTAACAAAATTTTCAAAAAGAACAACAGACCCGATTAATACTTGTTCCTGGAAGCTCTCTCCAATGGCTCTGCCAATGACTGCAGGATGCTGGGGAACACACAAATACATCAGTGTCTCCCAGGGTATTAGCTCAACTTTCCAATTACAGAGAGGTTAAGTGCTTGACCAAAACACTCAATGCTGAATTCCACCCCACTATCCTATCACCCTTTCTGCTACCACTGACTTCTGTAAGACTACTGTGCACTCCTAGAAATATACTTAGTGGAAAGCAATGATACGCACTTCTTTTAACCTTAGGTCCATGTTCAAATATAGCTCTTCACATTTTACATAGAATAATATCCAACTTTCTATATGCAGACAGTTATAATGTGTTTTGTTTCTTATTCCAAATAGTTTGTGCATATTAACTAAAAAAGAAAAATGCATGAGTATATGGATTTGTCCCAATATTCATCACATTTATAAGCCTCACCTCATTTTTTTTTGTCTTTTAGATATTTGTGGAAGTAAAACTGAACAACCTGGCAAAAGAGGCACATATTTTATTTTGCCCTTTCGGAGACATTAGTATCCACTTAAGGTCTGTCCTTTATCTGAAAGCTTCTGGAAGTTGATCTAGTTACTGAGATTAGGTACACTTCTTTGAACTTTTGTCTCTCATGCTATTTCTGTGAGTTGGAAAGAACATCATGTATTAACAACATGGAACAATTAAAAAGAGTAAATATCTTGAAGTATACCACATGATCTTTAATAAGTAATGTGGTTGACAAGAGTGTGGCAAAATGAACTTGCTTTCCAGGTACAACCATGAGGTCTTACTTGGAATGACTTTTGAGATGTTCATACTTCATCAATGTAAGAATGTCCTTTGAGCACAGACCCCATTTGTGGTTTTTTTTCTCTCCATACCCTAAAAGCTTTAAAGTGCACATTAACATAATATTGTGAGCTTAATTTGTGGTTATGCTTTGAAGCTAAAGTGCTCCCTGAAGTTTGTTTATTAAAGACTTGTTTCTCAATCAATGTGGGTAGTTTGGAAATACGGAAGACAATGTCTTTGACTTGATTCATGTGGCAATTGCTTATTGATGGGTATCCTTTATTGTGTGTCTGACTCTGCTTCTTGGCCACTCCCAGATGTTAATTTTGCTCTGCCATGCCCTTGTCCCATGATATCATCACCTGGAAAGAAACAACCTATCCAAGCATGGAGTGAAACCTATCAAAATATGACATCGTTCTAACTTGTATGTTACAAGTATTTGTCTCAACAATAGAAAGGCTACTTTAAAAGCATTAGAACAGCAAATGTTCACAAATATTAATGAGTGGAGGAAACTAAAGGGACATGAAATAGTTCTTTAACATACTATAAGTGTTTCTTATTTAATCAAAATAACTTAGAATGCCTTAATCAATAGACACTGGGAAGTAAATTACAAGTCACTGTGTCATGTTATTTTAAAATATTTTCTGTTTGTAATCTTCCCATTCATTAAATAATTTTATGAGATTTTTTCTGAAGTGATTCTATTTTCATGAGGTAAAATCATATTTCATATATGTTTAATCTATTCTAAAGGCATTTGCTTTTAATCTATCTATCATCTATCTATGCTGTTTATGAAAATGTATTTGAGGAATCATATACATGCTGCAGCAACTCTTAGGATTTCTATATTGTGGCATAGTTGAAATTACATTTCTCTTCCTAAAGGTATTGCTTAAAAGATCCTTACACATTTGGTTCAGAATCAACAGATGGAATCCTTTCAAGATGCTTGAGTATGGAGTAAAAATAAATACAAATCCCTAGAGATAAATTTATAAAATATTTGTAAAACTAAAAGAGTACACCCTTGAATTCAGTAATTAGTACATTGGAGTAACACCTGTTCCATGCTTAATTTCTCATTGGAAACTATAATTTTAAGTAGTATCAGTTTATATACATATCTTAACTCCTTTTTAATTATTTTAGTTGACTCTCCTACATTCAAATATTTATGCTACTACCAAAACATAGAAGCTGAAAGAATAAATTTGCATATATCTTAGAAGAGTAAAATATGTCTTGCAAGTGCAATAGTTGATGTTTTTATTTTTATTTTATTTTTGTGATTATAAATGCAACATTTCTCCCTTCCCTTTCCTGCCTCCATACCATTTCATATAACTTCCTCCAATCTCATTAAAATCCATCCATGCCTTCTTTTTTCATCAATTCTTATTGCATGTATATATGTATTTGTATATACATATATATTCTCAAATACAACCTGTTGAATTAATATAATGTGGTTTGTATATATATTTTTACAGCTGCCTTTCTGTGGGGGTAACCAGCTGTGTTCCTCCCTGGGGTAGACCACCTGTCGCACTATGAGCTTTCCTCAGTTGCCTACAGTATTTCATGGTGATTTGAGTCCCTGTGGTCTATTCCCTTTCTACTTTGGCATGACCATTGGTGTTATTCTTGTCATATCTAGACAGTCACGTTTGTGAAACTTTATGATGTAGCTTCTGAGATTATGGGAGGACACAGTCTCACAGTTAATTCCCCGATCCTCTGACTCTTACAGTCTTTATCTCCTATTCCAAAAAGTTTCATGTGTCTTATTGTAGGATTGTCTCATAGATATATTCACAGGGACTGGGCTCCATAATTCTGAATTTTGAATATCTGTGGTCTTAGGTAGTGGTTTCTGTCTGTTGCAAGGAGAAATTTCTTTGATGAAAAGTAAAAACTAAATTTATTTGTATTTATAAGGACAATTGTTTATAGATTGTTGTTAGAAGTTATATTGCTTTAGTAAATTAGTGGTTGGAGATTATTCACCAGTAAACATGACTGAGTAGTTAGGGTTCTGAGTAGCAGGCATAGAATGGTTCTTACATCCAATTAGAAAGCTTTGGATTACTGTCAAGTTATGTGTGCCACTATTTCCCCTTTAAGATTACTGTAACTTGTTGATAATGTATGTTTTATTTTTAGAATGATAAAATTATGCTTCTTATTGTGATGTTTTTATAGGAATTCATAACAGGAAGTCCTCTGCTCTCTAACGTCATTCATGCAAGTTTTGTATACATGACTGATCATCTTCTAGAAATTTCTGGTGTCTGGGGAATGATGGCTTACATCCATATACTTTGAAGCATGTTTTTTCAGACCTACTTCAGTTCACCTATGGAGTAATATTGCAAAAATTAGATTTGTTAATCAAGTTTTAGGGATTTTTGTTTGTTTTGTTTTCAGATAGTGCCTGGTTGGTGATCAGAATAAGCATTTGCCCACAGCAAATGGTCACTGAATCATTAGTGAACAATTTGAGGGTTTTTTCAAATTGGAGGTTTCATACATTGAAAGCCATGATCACACACTTGAGTAGTATTGACAGACTCTCTACAAGATAGCTGCATTATTTTATATAATAGGATTTTATTTAATTATATTTATTAGCAAAAATTAGATTCTTAGTAGTCAAAACTAGATTAAAATGCCCTCCTGTAAAGATTCCTTAAAATAGATTTGATAAGAATAATACCACATATCTACATATCTACATAAACTTTTCAACAGAATGGATTTTCTTTTAGGATCTCAATTCTGAATTGCCTAGTTTATTTTTTTAAGAGGCAAATTGTAGGCTTGTTAAGAATGTACACACACCTCACCTGTAGCACCTTCTTTAAAAGGATTTAACAAGGCAGTATATGAAGTAAGTTTAGTAAGATGAAGAGCGAAAAATTAAAACTCAGGATGATCTTATATTTTATTATCAATATAATTAGGTCATTTAAAACAAACAGATACCTTTCTTGAATTCTTTTGGATCAAATGTACATCAGAGTCCATCCTCAAAAGAGGCAACTCTCTATGCAAAACAAAACGATTCAGACCAGTGATAGGGAGGTGTACTGCTCTAGAATATCATTGGGAAAGCCTGTCTGTGTGAATTGCATGAGCCAGAAAAAGATACCCAGCTGTGTTAACATAAACTTAACTCTGTAGAGGATTATTGGTGTGACAAATAGTGGGCTGGAATACTTGCTAGCAGGGTGACTTTAGTTCAACCAGCTGAACACCTGCTCTTGATTCTCAGACAATTGGCAGGATCATAGCAGCCATGAGCAGAAAAGAAGTCAGCTTTAGAGAACCCTAAGTAAGTGAGTCATGGGTAAGACAGGGAACTCTTACTCTAAGTGGATAAGTGACATTGCCAGCAAGATTAATCTGGCAGCTGCTGCCTTTGACCTTGAAAACAAATACTCTCCTATTACATTGCCTCACATTTGATTACATTTGTATAATCTTTTTCTCATGCTTACTTGTATTGTCTTTAAGACATTTTGGGCATATTCTCCTCTCCTCTGACAACTTTTCTATTGTTTTCTTGGAATGCAGCGCTTTCACTTTTCTAGTCTTCAGAGTTTCCAGTTTTACTTTAAACAACAGGATGGTGAAATGCACCATACTGTTAACCATTCAACCTAGAGAATGTGAAGAATATAAAGCAACCCATCTGCTTTGCTAGATAGAAGTTGGCAGCCTATAGCACACACAAGTCATTCTCTATTTCCAGTGTGTACTATTCAATGTCACCTCCTGACAATTATTTTAGAACAATGACATGCCTGTTTGATTACACTGACTAATTCAGATATAACTTACTGAATGTCTCATATACAAAAGATACTTCCATGGATGAATTGTTCAGCTGGTATTTCTGATAAAGTTGTCAGATATATAAATATCAGGTTTTTTTCAGTGAGACATAATGTGTGTATGTGTAAAGTGAATGAGAGAGAGAGAGAGAGAGAGAGAGAGAGAGAGAGGAAGAGGGGGAGGAGGAAGAGAAGGAAGAGGAGGAGGAGAAAGAGGAGGACGAGGAGAAGGAGGAGGAGGAGGAAGAGGAGGAGAAGGAGGAGAAAGATGATGATGATGGAAAAGAGAGGAGAGAGAAAGAGACAGGGGGCATGTAACAGGCAATCGAGAAGTGATGAAGCAATTAGCAGGCAGGGCCTAGCTGGAGAAGTAAGAACATGGGGGGATGCTATATTTTGTTCTCAGCTTCCCTCTCCTGCTTTGCTTTGTCATGCACAGAACAGTTTGTTCTACATGTTTCTCCTACAATGTTCTGCCTCTCCATAGACCCAAAACAACTGAGTCAAGGGACCCTAAATTGATATCGGTCAAACCAGGAGTCAAATATAATGTATATAAGGCTCCTGTTTGACATGTTTTATTAGACATTTTGACACAGTGGCAGACTGATTGACATCACCTGCTGGTATCTCATTCCTTAGTCTGTTTAGACATCTACAGCACAATATGGCTCCTTAAGGTGAAATAAGAAAATAATATTTCTTACAATTTTCTAGAATAAGAGGTCTAAGAGTAATGTCATATCAGAGCCAGTGTCTATCAAAGATCTACTTTACATCTTTAGCCCATATCTGTGTCCTCATTTGCTGTAAGGAGATAGCTCTGGTCCCTTAAGTTCTGACAACGGCATGTGAGAATATGAAGATCCAGAATCTTTGTGTCTTGAAAGTTATAAAGTATGTTTACTTAAAAATCATGGTAAGGATTTCTCTGTGCCCCATCTGGCTTGAACCTGGGCAGGTCTTTGCGTGCTGCCATAGTCTCTGTGAGTTCATATGTGCTTCAGGCACACTGGGTCTGAAAGCAACAAGGATTCTTTAGCTTTTGAAACTTTGCACTTTGAAAATCTTCAAAGCATGAAAAAGATGTCTTTCTGCTAGAAAGCAGTAAATGAGTTAAAGATCTACACTCAGATTTTGAAAACAAAATTTAAGAAGTACAGTGCATACATTATATGGTCAGTAATCCCATGTGATTATTTACATGTGAAATAATAAAAATTTAATAGAAAATTTAGATCTCTTCATTTTTCTCTATTTCAATTGCTGATGTTGCCAGTGTTTGTTTGGAAAAGCAGGAGTGTAGACAATTCCCTTCTGAGAGGAAAATTCTATGTATTTTCTCTATGAAAATTGCTATAGAATATAATATTAGAATAATAGGTTATATAAGAACCATAGGGTAAGTTGGCCCTCTGTCTGGTTTTATAAATAAAGCTTTATTAGACCCCAGCCATAAACCAACTCTTTATATGATGGTTTTGGGTCTTTCTTCTTGTGATGACAAAGTTTAAGAAATGCTAGGGGATCTGGGGACATCTGAAGCCTGTATATTTTATATTTAGTATATTGACAGAAAACTAATGTGACAAATTCTGACCTAGAGTCTCTCTCATAATCACTTGAAAACTATCATGATTTTCGAATTGAAATATCAGTTCTAGAGAAGAGATAGAAATTGATACCTTACTCTGTCTTCCATTGTTCTTTTTTTGTCATTTCTGTCTTAGGTTCTTAGTCCTGATAAACTTAAAACCAGACACACTGGATCTAATAGAAGAGAAAGTGGGAAAGAGCCTTGAACTCATTGACATTGGGGGAATATTCCTAAAGAGAACGCCAATGGCTCAGGTTCCAAGATCAAGAATTGATAAATGAGACCTCATGAAAATAAAAAGTTTCTGTAAGACAAAAGACACAGTCAATAAGACAAATTAGCAACCTACAGATTGGGAAAAAAACTTCACTAACTCCATGTCTAATAGAGAGCTAATATCCAAAATATATAAAGAACTTATAAAGCTAACCTCCAAAATATAGAGTTAAACAGAGATTCAAAACAAAGGAATCTCAAATGGTCAAGAAGCACATAAAGAAGTGTTCAAAGTCCTTAGTCATCAGGAAAATGCAAATCAAAACGACCCTGAGATTTCACCTTACACCATTCAGAATGGATAAGATCAAAACCTCAGGTGACAGCATATGTCTGCAAGGATGTGGGGCAAGAGGAACACTCCTCCATTGCTGGTGGGATTGTAAACGGTTAGAAAAACTCTGAAAATAAATCTGGAGCTTCCTCAGGAAATTGGAAATAGATCTACCTGAAGATCCAGTTATACCACTCTTGGAAATATACCCAAAGATAGCCCACCATACCATGTTCGTAGCAGCCTTATTTGTAATAATCAAAAGCTGGAAGTGGTTCATTCATGCAATGAGATACAGTTCAGCTATTAAGAATGAGGACATCATGAGTTTTGCAGGCAAATGAATAGAACTAGAAAATAGAATCCTGAATGTGGTAACTGAGACTCCAAAGGACATGCATGGTGTGTACTCACTAATAAATGGATATTAGCCAAAAAAGTACAAAGTACCTAGGATACAATCTATAGAACTCAAGAATGTCAACAGGCAGATGGACTCAAGTGAGGATGCTTCAGTTCCACTTGGGAGTGGAGAGGAAATAATCGTGGAGACAAGAGGGAGGGATCTGAATGGGAGAGGGGAGGAGGAGGAAAAAAGGGGAACATGATCAGGCATGGGGTTGGGGGGGGGTGCTCCAGAAAGTACCAGAAACTTAGGAGGTGAGACTCTCAAGACTCAAAGGTAGAGACCCTATATGAAAATGCCCAACCGTAGGGAGAGGGAACTTGTAGAGTCCAACCCCAGTAGAAAGGCAGGACCATCAAGTGGAGGGATGGGTTGCCATCCTACAGTCAAAAACTCTAACCTAGAATTGTTCCTGTCTAAAATAACTGCAGGGAAAAAAGTGGAGAAGAGACAGAGGGAAAGGAGATCCAGTGACCGGTTCAAGTTGGAATCCATCTCAAAGGGATGCTCTAATCCCTGACACTATTACTGATACTATGGTGTACTTACAGACATAGAACCACCAAGCAGCTGACTGAGATAGAAGCAGATGCTTACACCTAACCATTGGACTAAAGTCAGGGACCCCTGTGGTTGAATAAGGGAAAAGCTGGAAGAAGCAAAGGAGGAGGGTGCCCTATAGGAAGACCAGCCATCTCAACTAACTGGGACCCCCTAAGATCTCCTGACACTGAGATACTAACCAGGCAACATAGAGGAACTGGTCAGAGGCCCCAAAACATATATAGCAGAGGACTGCTGGGTTTGGCCTCAGTAGGAGAAGAAGCACCTAACCCTTGAGAGACTTGAGACCCCAAGGAGTGGGGAGGCCTGGTGGGTGGGGGCAGGGGGTGCATCCTCTTCGAGACACAGGGAAGAGAAATGGGATGAGGAACTGTGGGAGGAGGACCAGAAGGGAGGCAATGGCTGGACTGTAAAAAAAAATCAATAATTTTAAAAGTTTGATTGGAATATTATAAAAGAAAAGAAGACTCTTAAAGAACCTCTTAATAACTTCAAAATTAAGAAGAAAAAAAGGAGCATAAAATTAGGAATATTTTTCTAACTTTTATCCATCATAGACATCAGAGAAAAAAATATAGTCATATGTTAATAAAGGACAAGAGAAGACCATGATTTTGGCCTGCATGCAGAGCTGTAGGCACAAGGGAATCCTCCTATCTCATGGTGCTAAGCAAAACAGAAAATCTCTTAGACAAGGACTCAACAAATCTCTTTAGCTATTTTTTCCTTTGGAATCTGCACATTCCTTATCCTTCCTAGTCTACTATTAATACATACCACCATTTTTCACTTTTTATTGACTGATTTAAAACAAGCAGTAGCACAAATGCTATGATTTTTAAAATATAGATTTCTTTTTACATACTTTTGTAATTTTCCAAACTACTTTTCAGTTTCTCTGTGAATAACATGATAAAGGAAAATTTTTCTTTGATTATTCATATGTGGGAAAATTATATCACCACAAAATATAATTTATTTTTTAAAATTTACCCTGATAGTTTATATGCAATCACAGCAATATTTCAATTCATCTATAACCCTAAACTATATAATGAGTGTAGATAATATTTTCCAAAATAAACTAGTAGCCATGTTAGTCATATAAAAAAATCTCTTGAGCCATTTTTAAGCTTGCAAAATTGAAGAATTTCTTCCACTATGTGTAAATAGAGTAATTCATATGATATTTGAATACTGTTACTCTCTTCACTCATCATTCTGGAAATAAGATAGCCACGAAGAAGTGGGTTGTCAAGATGTCTTTCATCTTTACTGAGTCCTGATCCAACATTTCTAGAATTCAGGTTTGCCCGTATGCATTCCTTGTAACTGTGTGATTTCTCACAAACACTTTGTTTTTCAGATTCTTCATCTAGAAAAGAGTGATTTAATATGTACCTCTGTCATGAGACTGTTTGGGAATTAAGTGTATTACAGAGCTTCATTATATTCCACAGAGCTCCTTATGTAATTAAATTAAATAATTGAATAACTGAATAGCTTCAGTGCACTCTACAATGAGCTTTCATCAAATGTTAGCAAGCCCCATTTATTATCAGAGAAAAGATAATCACAGGAGGACCAGCTGTGTTTGTACTAAAAACCTGCGTTGCGCTTTTGCTCACACTAAAATTTCTGAACCCCAGATTTTCTGTCTATAAGTGGAGCATACCACTGAAGTATAATAGCAAGGGCAAATGAGAACATGTATGGATTAAAGGGTATTTAAGAGTACTTCATAAGCAACAGGTCATATTTGCAGAGTTGTATAAATGTGTGAAGTGCCACTTGATGGGCCCATTCACTCACATGTGATCAGCTGACATACAAACTGGTCAAACCATCGAGAAAGTATTTCAGCAATAAACTTTCTGCTTGCCTTGGAGGGAGGCATACTCTGTCTCTTTGCCAACACATGACTTCTATTTGGAGGAAATGTTGCTGAAAAACATGACTTCATAGACCCCGAGAGGAGGATGCAGGCTGAAGCTGTGTAGACTCAGCCCCTTAGTCACAGATGATGTCAGGGAGCTTCAGAAAGGTTAGACTCTGCTCTTAGAGTTTGACAGCTTCTTGGTCAAATTTCTTCCTGGAAGACGACTGACCTCAGCTTATGTTATTTCCTCATGATAGAACTTTAGCATTTGTATCTCCCCCCTTTGAATACTTATTTGTGTTGACTCAGTATGGCTTTCCAGATTTCCATGTGTGCATTTATTTTCTTCACAGTCTATACTCCTGGAAAAAATACATCTTGAGAGATTTTTATAATTTGAGTTCCTTCCAGATAAACATATTTCTGTTATGATCAACTTGGTATATATTAGTAACAGTAAAGTATGTTTCAAAAAATCAAAAATAGAAATAAATCATCTAATGGAATTTAAAATTATAATCATCATAGCTCTAGCCTATGTCTTTTGTATATAGATATTTTACATATTCATACGCAATGCATATGTATAGTCACATACATATGTACAAACATTGCTAAGAGTTGACTCACTTTTACTATAGTTATCTTTTCTTGGAATTTTTTTTTACTATGATGTTAATAGGGAGAAATACAACAATGCCTAAAAGGTTAAAATAGCACAATGGTTTGTTTGGCTAACTTTTTCCATTTAGGACAAGTTGGATATATACTACACTGGCATTTTAATAAAGCCATTTTCATTCAACACAAAGATAAATTAATATTAAACTTTAAGATTGTTAAGTAATATGTAGAATGGATTATAGATGTCCTATCATTTTCTTAATGACATAATGTCTTTGGACTCAGCCCTGGTTACAGTTACTAACTGTCACAGCCTGTTTAAAGGTCACATGACCTCTGTGAGGAATCAGGGTTAGAAGATACCAAACCTAAGGTCATGGCTGTAAAATCAGCAAGCATTAGGTGTCTGTCCATAGTGTTACACTACTAGGAATTTCAAAACCCGAGTTGATACTGACCCATGTTAATCATATCAAAACAGAATTTTACTTTTAGTCAGCCATTTAAAAACCATTTAACTTACGTATTTTCAATTAACATACAAGCCATTAGATATCATGGGGACATTTTCTAAGAAGCTGTGTTTCAGTGAATTCAGCTCTTCTCTCATTCTCCCTGTATCTTTTCTTCTTTCTTGTCTGATGTGTTCTTCTGTTCTCCATGACTTCCTCTGCCTCAATTTATATCTACTCTTGGTCTCTATTTAAACATTGCTAAAAATTAAAATAACAGTGTTCTTCATTTGTATTGGCTTAGAGACTAATACTACAAATAGCAGAGATCCTGTAGTATCCTACATTTTTATTAATAGACAAATTAGTTTCATTTGTCTTAAAAATAAAAAATGAAATAGTCAAAAAGACAAATACAATTGTGATATGTGATACGTGCATAAATAAATTATCTATGAATTTGCACCCCCACCCCTACTTGAATATTGAGTGTCCTGATCTTTGGAGATCTTAAATTCGAAAACACAGCTGTGAATGTGTGTGTGTGCAATAGTCCTGTTGTTTCCAGAAGCCACTATTTGAGTTAATCATTCTCATTCTCTGTGTCTTACATTCTTTTGACCTCCTTTTCCACAATGTTTCCTAGAATGAGGGGAATGTTCCTCTTAGGACTGGACTGAACACACCAAGCCCACTTATTCTCTGCATTTTGACCACTTGTGAGTTTCTGTGTTAATCTTCAACCACTGCAAAACGATGTGTTTCTATAAAGGGCCTAGAGCTGTATCAGTCTATATTTTCAAATATAAAGCATTTAGAAGGGAATTTGGTACCATGTCTATTTAGCAAAATAACAATAGTGCATTCTCCCCTGGGACTAATGGTATTCTCCACAATGGATTCTTGGCCAGGATTAAAGTACCAGGATTGAGTTGCCTCCTATGGAGGAGGCCTCTTTGAAATCAACAGCCTGACTACAAACCAATAAAAAAATATGCTGAGAAAGAAATCAAGGAGATAATCTCATTCTCCAAACTTTGAACAAACAAATGAGCAGACAAAACAAAATAAACAAAAATCCAAGCCAAGATGTTGAAAGTTCTCTATAAAGCTGTGAAGACTCTAGAAGACAAAAGTACCACAGTTATCATGGGTTGGCAGAAGATAGAGGCATATGTAAGTGTTTTCTTAGTAAGTCTCCATTTACTCAAAACTGACAAATAAGATCTCATGGAAATTAAAATCTGCATGCATAAATGAAAGCACTTAATTCAGTAAGGAGGAGGCATGCAGAACGGTAGAAAATCTTTACCATTAATGGAGAATTCATATCTAGAATATAAAAAGAATAGAAAAAAATCAACAAAACAGACAAACTTATAAAAATGCATTTTGGATATGATCAAATAGTTTTTAAAAGAAGAAATATAGACTTGGGGATTTCTTTCACAATAAGAGTGATTGCTTAGAATGTGCAAAGATCTGGGGTTAGTCCTCAGCTACAGGAAAGGAAGATAGAAAGAAATTAAGAAAGAAAGAAAGAAAGAAAGAAAGAAAGAAAGAGAGAGAGAGAGAGAGAAAGAGAGAGAGAGAGAGGAAGAGAGGAAGGAAGGAAAGGAAATGAAGGAAGGGAGGGAGGGTGATAGGGAAGGAAAAATAAGACAAAAATCACCAAAAGATTCCCCTAAACTTCAAAGGCACCTAAAAGAAATGAGAAAAAAAACACTTATAAAATTTCAACACCCTTAACCAACAGGGAAATATAAAATCAATTGCTCTGATATTTTATCTGTATAGATTTTAAGTATGCTTTGAAATTTTTAATGTTGACATAATAAATGTTTAATGTTCATATAAATAATGTTCATATTATATAAAACACTTTTAGGTATTTGTGTTTTAGCTCTCTTGACTCTATAACTACAGTTATTAGTAGGATAATTAAGCAAAGATCATTAATTCCAAACTGAATTAATTTAATAGAATATTAATTCATTGGGGATGTCTATATGGTACAGAAAGCTGCAGAAGTTATCTAGTGAAAAAATAAGGAGGAAATTAAGGAGTTGGGCCAACTGGCATCTCAGTCAAGTGTTCAGACTTGAAAGAAAACCATTGCCCTTGCCAGGACCATGCTCTGCTGAACTGATGGAATTCAATACAGCTGCCACTGTGATCACTGGACTTTGATAATTTTCTTGCCATCACAATATTCCCAAGATTGATAAGAGTCAGGCTTAGCAGAAACTCATCCAGAGCAGGAGAATCTGGAGTAGAGGAGGTGTTAGACTCAGCTGTGCCATGTGCATGTGTCTCAGCTGTCACTGGCACAGCAAAAGACACTTCTGATGCCTGGAAGAAGGACTCCAGCAAAGCCTCACAAGGTGTCAAAAGTTGGACATTTAGATATAACTACCCAGACAGGAAGCAATATTTCAACTGTAACAATCCAGACAGGAAGCAATACTTATATAGCTCTTGACACATTTCTGGGTAACACAAGGGAAGGTCATTCTAGTTATAATGTCAACAGTGAGAACCTTTAATTATTATCTAGAAGCATTGAGAATTTCTGGGATAAAAGTGATTTTTAAGTGTATAAGTTGGTCTTGTTTGCATTATCAAGACAGTAAAATTAATAAATTCAGCTTTATTATTAAATTTGAATAGGAAAAATATGTTCTTTATATAAATTAACTCAATCCTAACAGACTCGTTTACTCCTCAGTTGATTAAGACATCATTTAATAGAAAAGCATATCTATGGGCAAATAAAACAAACTGGATTTATGAGATTTTAACAATAACACTCTGTGGGGTGGTTGGCTGTTGAGCTGGGTGCCTGGTTGAGTATAAGTCTTGAACCTGGACCTTTATCAATTCAACAGGTGTTCGACTCTGCTCCCAGGTCTTGGTTCTTTTCATTCAGCTTCTGCTCTCCACAGCCCCTCCCACAGAGAGGTCTATAACCATTAGTCTCGAGGAACAGTGCCTCAGGCTCTCCCACATGTAAATGAGGTATCACCAAGCTCTCAGACCAAGCCAATAGGAGTTATCTGCTGCCAGACCCTAAGCCACCCTGAAACTGTATATAAGGGCTCTATTAAGGAGAAGTAAAAAAGGTGTTTGAGAATCATCCTGGTGTCCGAGAGTTTCTGTCTCAAGAACTGTAACACTTAGGGAGAGATCTGCTCTCCTGAAACCTTCTTGGGGCACCAAGCTGCCTCCTTGCCAGCTAGCCGGCTTCCTATGGGCCCAGCAGGAGAGACAGGTGCAGCACTTGGGAGTGACCGAGCATCGACAGTAGAGACTTGAGCAGAAGCAGCAGAAGCAGGAGCAGGCATTCTCCCCTCCCTGCTCGTCGTGGCACTCCATGCCCTTTGGCCCAGACCTCCTGCACCAGGCCAGACAGCAGACCTACGGACAGTGGAGACAGAGGCAGCGGCAGAGTCAGTAGCGGACCCTCCCTGCTCTCAGGATGTCTCCAGTTGGGGGATCTTCGTAGGACGTCCTCCGGAACAGGGAACCCACAAGACTCAAAGATTTTTATTTGTATTTTTATATACATAAATAAAATAGGAGAAAGAAGAGTGGTGCAAATATATTAGTTAACTTTAAATCATTGAACGGTCCTATAAGAGACAGGTTCATTTAATAAGTTATAGCTATAATATTTAGCCCAAGAAGAATTTTGAGTAGAAACTTCTAATTTATCATTTGGTAAGAGTGAAATTTTGATTTATATTTTACCTAGGTGCATAAAAAGAGAAATAAAAGCAAAGATAGAAATTATTATAAATGCTTTCATTGATTAAATTATTTAAAATTTAATCTTGTAAGCATTGTTTAAATATTGAAAATTTGATACATGGTATTTTGTTCAAATTCATCTCCAACTCTATCAGTATGCGCCATTTCTTTTCTGTATCTTCTGTTTCTCTCTCTCCCTCCATTCCCCCCCCCCCGTTTGTTTGTTTGTTCATTTGTTTGTTTTGAGTCAGGGTTTCTCTGTATATCCCTATATGTCCTGTACCTCAATCTATAGACCAAACTGGCCTGAATTCACCAGTCTCTGCCTCCCTAGAGCTGGGATTAACAGTATGTATTAACATCACTGCCAGGCTCACCCTTTCCTCTCTACTCCCAACTTTGTTAAAACTTATTTCCAGTCTATATTAACGTGTACTGTCCAAATGCTCATTGGTGTTTGCCTACGCCATATTGTATGATTAACCTACCAGAAGTCACATCTTTAAAGAACTTGAGGGAATAGCCAGCCAATGTCTGTTTTGATTCAGGTCTCTTACAAGAGGAACAACCCATACTTGGCACAGCTTAGGTAATGAAAAGTCAGAGATTTACCTAGGGTAGAACCAAACATGGCAGGAAGGAAGTTATATTCTGCTGTACTCATAGATGACTCATCTGTATACTCATCTATGAGTACAGCAGCAAACGGGAAGAGATGCAGACATCCACAGCCAGACATGATGCAGACATCCACAGCCAGACATTATGAGGAATGAAAGTCTAAATTGGAGGTTTCCGTCTAATCCCTAGGGATTAGAAGTGGAGACATAAAGATTGTTGTGTTTGGTTGTTACCTTTTAGAAGCCTGTTATATTCTAATGAGAGACAGAAAAGGAGTGGGTCTGGAGGGGAGTGGAAGTGGGAGGGAATGTGAGGAGTAGAGGGAGGGGAAACTATAATCAGGATGTATTGAATGAGAAGGGAATCTATTTCGATTAACAAAATGAACGTGTTGTAGAATATGCACTACATGGATTTTTTTGCCACACAGGAAAAAATATCAAATTTTGTCTTTTGATGTAATCATGAAGCTTAATACATAAAATGAACTATGTCAGTCCTTGAAAGTCAAATATTGCATATTCTCTCTCACTCGTAGAGGGGACTTTGAGGACTGAGTATACTCAGAGTACTTTATATATGTATATTAAATTCTTCTCATGAAACTTGCTATATACAATGAATACACACCAAAAGGAAATAAAAATTTTAAAAGGACTGAAAATGATCACAACTTCAAAACATAGCTAGTGATGTTTATTTTTGAGAATGTTAAGAATCTTGTGAGGTTGAGATGGTGTCTTTGCAGGCAAATGCTAGACAAGCTTCAGGTAAGAAAACTCACATTTTCTGACTCAATTTCATGAAAAGAAAGTCCTTCTTCTTAGATCCAGGATTCACATGCATCTGAGAACGTCCATGCAATTGTTGTCTTTGCTGGCAAGTGCTTCCAAACCCAGGCATTTTGCAGTGTCTCATATTGTGGCACACTGTTTTAGGTAATTACCCTCTGTGTTAGGCAAATGAGCACACCTACCCCAGGCATGCTGTGAAATATTTCATCAATTCCAATTTGCCCAAGATCCGAATATTATGATGAATGGATATCAGGATGAGGTTCCAACTTCGTTTTCTCAGCCACTTAATTGTTCATAATTTACTGTGATGTGAATGTGAACAAATAAAACTAAAATGTCCTAATTAACAAAGAAAATGAGGTCTCAGGTGAAAAAAATTCTTAGGCAAATTTACAGAACATAGTTCTGTGTAACTGAGGAATCATAATTTTCTAGGGGTACTGCAGCAAAGAACTGCAGTTAGATGGCCTGAAGCACTGGAATTGCTTCTTAGTTTTGGATCGTTAATGTCCTAGATTAGGGAATCAGCAGAATAAGTCCTGTTCTCAAAGTCATAAAGGAAGAGCCTGTTTCACAGTTACTTTATTGGCTTGTAGAGGATGTCTTCTTCCTGTGTCTGTTCACGTTTTCTCCCTGACTGCTTGCTTCTGTGTCCAGAGTCCCCCTTTTAAAAAGACACGTTGTCTTGGAGAGAACTCTGGAAGATGACTTCATCTTGCATAACTAGCAACATGTACACATTGATATCCACAATGACAGTGTTTCCCAATATTCTACAGGCTAGTATCCCAACATGCAGACTTACAGGGGGCACAACATAAGCCATAAATATTTGGGTAATGCTTTCTCTTTGTTTAATTTATTGTTTCTTTTCAAATAATATATTATTTGGTGGTTGCTTTGAAACATGTAAGTTATAAAGAAAACTTCTAAGCATCTTGTGTATTTGTTATGGAGGATCCTGCTTATGCGTTCAGATTAGTTAAATGTTACCTACATATTTATTAGTCTTCTGGGAGAAGTGTGTGTAGCAGTGCCCATAGGGGATCACTTCCAGATTTGTCATGAAGGCTCTTATGTCTTCATGTATATGAGTCTATGATTGTGTCCATTTGCTTAAATCCTTGCAGTTTCATCTTGCCACGCATGGATGCAGCCTTTATGCTTGTGTCTTTTAAGTCTGGGCTGTTTTTTATATTTTATTTTTATTTTTGGCATTAATTTTATTTCTAACTACAGTGCTGGACTGGTGGGAAATCCTATCCCTTGTTTCATTTGAATGCTTCAGAGACACTGAGTGGGATGTGTGAGTGATGGCTTTTCCAGCAGAATGTGAAGATAATTGTAATAGTGTGACACACAAGAGCAGAGAGACTGCTTTAGGCATGAGGATACAGGGGACAAGCTGGGATAAAATAAAGACTTAAAGACAAAGGCTACTTTTTCAACCAGTTCCTTCTAAGCCCTTTTGCTGGTGGAGGACTTGTTAATGAATAATCACTATTGAACAGCTGCCATGAAAGCAAACAGAGGGCTATTCTACTATTAGTTACATTTTTTTTATTCATAAGTTACACATTGACCAAATATTTTCTATTAACCCAAAGCACAGCAGAGAGGCATGCTTAAGTAACCAAGTCAGAGGAAAAGGAAAGAGTGGAAACGGGATCAATGTAAAGTCAGCTGCAAATGAAACAGTCCAGTGCCAAGAAAAAGAGGGAAATGGAAGTTGTGGATTCTCAGATTTGATGTGGAGAATTGTGTGGTTCATTTCACTATGCCGCACAATAAAACTCGAAGTCTAATATGTTTGTCTTCATGGAAAAACGGGGCATTACATTTTTAAAAGTTCAACCCCCAACTACCAAGTTGTTTATTTTTGTTTTACGTCTTGGTTACCATAAAAAAAGAGAGAGACAAAATAGATCTTTCAATAACTGTTGTTACTATTCTCTGCCTACATTGGCAATATGATAGGAAAGCCAAACAGCTGAGATTCTCATTATGTCTTTAACAATGTAATGCTACGATCACTACTCTAGCCCTGAGGTTTTATTCAGAAAACAGATCCAGTGATAAATCTTTCTATAACTCCATATTCATTGTTGTGGCTGGTTTTGTTTTTATTGGATGTCATTTTGTTTGTTTGCTTTTGAACTTGAAATTCTTCTATTTCCATTTCTCCAGTGCTGCCAGATCCTACCTTTCCTGGCTTCATTTACTGTTTTATTTCTGAGTTCGTCTCTAGATTTATTTACTATTTTTTTCAAGCACTCTCTGACAAAAATCCCTGAAAACTCACAGGATTCTATATAGTATTCCATTTTAGCTACTCATTTGCTAGGTAAATAATATGTTTTAAGGTAGCATAGTTGAATAGATACTTTAATTGCTACTTTTAATTTCTTAATTTTGCATAAACAATGTCAATTCCCTAAAATCTCTTCTCAAGTTAAAGAAAAAATATATATAAAATAAAAAGTCCAAAACAACTTTCACTTCACAGTTTCATGGAATACATTTGCCTAGCATATTTATATGTAACCTATTAAACATATCAGACACTTCATATAATCAAAGATTTATAATAAATTACCTTCCAAGAAACATAGGTCACCGAAGTTTGAATGTCTTGCTTGTCAGATTGTAGACATAGTTCAATGTTAAAAACTCAAGCTGGGAAGAATTTGACATTTTCCAACCTTGAAATGAATTCATCTGAGAAAATGAAACTTTTTCAATCAGACCTCATGAATAATAATTTTAATCTCAATGACATATTTTAATCTTGACAAAATAAAACAAAATCCCATGAATTTTGAAAACACTGCAGAACTGCAAATGCCCTATCCAGACCGGAGTTTCTAGGTAGCACATTACTTTGAAATCAGCTACAACCTACATTCACATGGTGCTAATTTTCTTGACTTAAATATTTGTCTAGAAAACCTCTCCAGGACTTTCTCTACTGATTCTTATTGTTTAACTGGCTTTTTCAGTGTGGACATGAGCAGAATACAGGTGTTCATTCAATGACATTTCAAAATACCCATGCAGGACGGAACTGGTCCCCAAAGAAGCATTTGACCTGTGAAGAAGTTTGAGTCCAATGAACCAACAACTTCTTCATTCTTTCCAGATGACTCAGGAGGTACATTCTTCACGTGGATAGTTTGGGGAAGCTCTTGCTTTGTACAAACACCAGCTATGTGTTGAGTATTCACTTAACAGGTTCCACAGTTCTCATCATAATTTCTTCATTTTGGGGGGGGGTAGGAGGTGGCAGGGCATACCCATCAACCATTCAGATCAGTTTTTAATATACCTCATATTTTTAAAATAAAACTAATTTACTTTTGGATGATCATTACACACGTTAATTTTTAAAGGAATTATTTATTTATTCTATGTATATGAGTTCACTGTCACTCTCCTCAAACACATCAGAAGATGGCATCAGATCTCCTTACAGATGATTGTTAGACAACATGTGGTTGCTGGGAATTAAACTCATGAAGACCAATCAGAGCTCTTAACTACTGAACCATCTCTCCAGATCATATGAGAATGGTCTTTATTTTCTCATAAAATCACAATTTGAGAGATAATTGAACTTTTATTATGTTATTGCAATCCAATATGTGCATTTAATTATTTACTTATGAACATATAAACTCTTAATTGCATTATCTTAATAATACCTCCACATTCCTTCATCTTCTGTCTTTTCCATGATAGACATTTATAAATATGAATAAAATCCTAAGTAGGTTAAACTCATGGCAGACTTCAAATTGTCCCTGTTGTTTACATTTACACTCAATACCATACTTTCACCATTTAATCAAATCTAGTTGAATACAGGAATAAAAGATATACTGATGGATACAGAGTCTTAGCACAGTCTTATATGATTCTGAGCCACCAACATCTTACTGTCACTGCCTGTCTATACGGTGTACACATATGCAGAGATGTGCAAATATTTAAGATTTAGGTAAGGTTTGAAATGCTCATACAGATTCACTATTTGTAGACTAATTGATGTGACAGGGCACACTTACATTTAAGGAATCCATTTGTTTTGCCCCAAAGATTTTAGATTTCCTAAACATTAAAAATATGGACATGAAATATTTTCCTTTAATTTCTGAAACATGATCTATCAAATTTGTATTAACTACCCCATAAAACAAATTATAAGATGCTAGTCCATGAGAAATATGTCCCCCTCCCCCAATTTGCTCTTGTTTTAAAATGAAAAGATGCATGTAACTTAACTATGCTGGCCTTGGGTAGCAGTCAGCATGAGTCTGAAATGTATTGAGTCTATTGAGTCTGTTTTCTAAGGAAGTACAATAATGCACATTTGTGATGCATGGCTGAACGAAGGTCAAATAGGGAAGTTCCCACATAACACAGCCTCAGACGACCCTGAGTGGAGAAACTCAATACACCCTCTGAGTTCATCCCACAGTAACAAGTAGATCATCAATTTCAGCAAACATAAGCTCAGCTGTGAATTTATGCTAATCATGTCTTCCAACAAGACTTACTCAATTTTCCTGACTGTGCCTAACTTTAATCTCACTGGCCAAGTTAAAACAATGCTTGAAGACATTTCTGTTAGATAAACCCAAAATTATTATTTGCCATTTAGGATTTTATAATGTTACAGGAAACTATGTTAACAATAATATTGTCTTAGAAAATATTATAGTGATTAATCTCTGTTTGATCACCTTCTTTACAGCTGTTGAAATGCAATGGCCTTTAGATGAAATAATGTTGACAAACAGAGTTTACACAAATCCTAAAGGACAAGTTTCTAAATTGCACAAATGCAACTAAGACTTAAAATTCTATTAAAAAGTGAAGCTTTTACTCAATGTTTGGGAAGATAACAGCCTATCATTCTGAATCCAATAAATCTACCTTGCTGTACAGAACCTGTTTGGAGAATTATTAACATACACTATATTTTAAGGAGCATAAAGAAGCAATAACATGTTTCAACTACAAATGATAAAAAGTGATACTCAGGTTTATTTCTTTTTTATCATGTAGCTAAGTGACATGTATATACAGCTTAAATATGTTTTCAATTTAGAAGGATTTAATTGCCTCTTCCTTAAAGTAAAAATTAGAAGCATTTGACATGTATCTATACATTTGTCTCTATCTATCTATCTATCTATCTATCTATCTATCTATCTATCTATCTATCTATCATCTTCAAAAGTCCTTTACTTAGCTTTATAATTAGCATCTCATGAGCATTCTCCATAAAGTCAGTCAGACAAGCTTCCTGGTCTATAGCAGAGTGTGGATGGTTAGAGAGATTTTACTATGGTTCTCAAAAATTACAACTGGAAGTTTACAATTTACACTTTTTGAAATCATATCCGTAGCCCTTGAGAAGTAGCACAAATAATATTGACATGTGTTCTTTTAAGTCTTGATGATGGAGACTGACCCTTTGCACTACAAACAAGGAGGGTGACACTGTGTCATGGAGATGTGTCCTCTCGCAGAGCAGGTGGGTCATCTTCCACTACTGTCTAATTTTGTCCTGGGAACCAGAGGGGAAATGTAGAACACAGTGCCTGAGACTGTTTTCTTAAGATAAAGTTGCACGTTTAGTCTTCAGAGAGGTTAGAAACAGACATTGTGTGTGAGTGTGTGTGTGTGTGTGTGTGTGTGTACTATATATGGGTATGTGTTTATTTCTTTAAAACATAAATTTTTAGTCTAAAAATTAGTTGTTACTATGTTGTTCTGTTTGAAAGTATATTTAGTTTGGGCTATGGAGCTTTTTAAAGGATATTAAATATCCTACAACAGAACAACTATAGGACTTAATCTCTGAAATAAAAATGTTTGTAAAATTTCTTGATGGAAGAATAGTAGAAAGTTCTAAGCTATGGATAAAGCTAATTTTGATAAAGATTAAAAATAAAGTTTATTGCATAGGAAAAAGTTGCACTAACCTTTATAAAACGAGAAATGATCTAATCCTCTACAGTAAGACAGAAATATATAATAAATCTACATACATACATACATACATACATACATACATACATACACACATACATACATATACATAAAACCATCAGGTTATGGCAAAGGACTTTTACATATACATTTTCTGAATTAAAAAAGCATTATTGATGTCTTAAGTACAAAATGAAGGTTGTATTGATGGATTTAATGAGAAGTCTATCAAGATAAAGTGTAAGGCACACATTGCTAGAAGATATAGTGTATTTAGTAATACCCAATGTGGTTTTTTATTTACTATGACATTAAAAGAAATTCTTAAGAAATTTCACTAAAATTATTAAATGTTAGATACATCTGAAAGGCTCACAGTTTAAAAATAGTTTAAAACATTATGTTATACATACACTATATTTTTTACTTACAGTAAAAAAAAAATCTACTTTACATAGTGCTTTTTTAACCTGCAAGGCAGTCTCAGCATTATTATTTAATTTTACATTAGTGTAGGATTTACAATAAACTTGAAATGTGTATAATCTGTACTCCCACTTTATAGAAAAGCACAGTGATAATCAGATATGTTAACCTACTTTTCCAGAAGAGAAAAGGCTAATAAATAGGAGCTCTGAATTCATAGTTAAATCTTCATAGTCACATAGTCCTCTTTATCTAAGACATTTTCATTTATTATCTTTGTGTGAATGGATATACGTATGCCACACGTATGCATGTGACACTTGGAGGTTATCCAATCACCTGGAGCTGGAGTTATATGTGGTTGTGAGCTTTCTAAAAAACAGATACATCCTCCAAAACAGCTACAATTTCTTTTAATGCTATGACATCTTTCCATTCCTTCTAACAGTGTTGACTTTATCTGAAATGAGCAGCGAAGGGTAAATAGAACCTGTTGAGACCACCTACAGTAGATAGGCATGGCCCCTGGTCAAGGGATGGGGCCACCCACCCACCTCAAAGTTTTTAACCCAGAAATGTTCCTGTCCAAAGGAAAGACAGGGACAAATAAACAGAGCAGAGACTGAAGAAAAAGCCATCAAGGAACTGCCCCACCTGGTGATTCATCCTGTCTGCAGACACCAAAAGAGGCACTTTCTGACAGGAACCTGGTATGGCTGTTCCTTGAGAAGTTCGGTCAGCGATTGACCAAAGCAGATGTGGATGCTTGGAGCCAGCCATCACACTGAGCTCGGGAATCCCTGTGAGGGAGTTGGGGGAAGGACTGGAGGAGTGGAGGGGGATTGCATCCCCATAAAAAGAACAGTGTTGGCTGGCCGGACCACTCAGTGCTCCCAGGGACTAGAGCAAAGAGTGTACGGGGAGCGATCTATGATTCCATATACATGTATAGCAGAAGATGGCCTTGTCTGACATCAAAGGGACTGGAGGTCCTTGGTCTTGTGGAGATTTGATGCCCCAGCATAGAGGAATGCTAGAGCAGTAAGGCGGGAGAGGGTGGGTGGGGAGCATTCTCATAGGGGCAAAGGGGTGGGGAGGGGTGTAGATGTGCAAGGGGGTTGTGCAGGGGTAACCAGGAAGTGATATATCATTAGAGATATAAACGAATGGAATGATTAATAAAAAAATTAACTGGGCAACAAGAAGTAAGATTAATCATAGCTATTTTACTGATATATGTCTAAACTTTAAGCATTCAGAAAGTTGTGGCTGGAGGCTTGCAGACCCAAAGCCAACCTGGGCTACATAATAAAATACTTCTTAAATAAGTGAAAACAAGTACAAGCCAGACAATAAGATGCACATGGAGAAGGGGAAGTGGGCACAAAGCCCACCACTAATGAAGAAGCTACTGGCAATTCATAGTTCCTGAGAAAGGAGATTAGGTGTTTTGTATTGTTTTGTTTTTCTTCAGTTGAATAACATTAAGTGAATATATCAACTATAGTCCAGGACAGGCTCCATGGTCAAGAGTAGTAATTGGTCAACACAATATAGAATCATGGATTCTGTTTAGTGTGTGTGTGTGTGTTCTTTTAGCTGATCATTTGCTGTGTTTTTTTTAAAGATAAAGAACATGATATTAGGTGGAGAAAAATTCTGAGAAATGCTGGGAGAGGGAAAAGAATGTGAACAAAATACATTATATGAAAAATGTAAAATGAAAGAATAAAAAAGTGGAATCAATAAGATGTATTTCTTTTCTGTTAGTATTTAAAAGTATCTGTGTGTGTTTTAAAATTCATTTGTAGATTTACCTACAGTCAATGTCTTTTATTGATAAACTTGCCTTTCAAAATTTTCATAATTATATGTAAACAATAAATAAAACAATCAAAACTATTTTATTTCTTTCCAAAGTTTCTTTATATGGTTCCCCTATAGATAATTACAACTCTCTCCTTCATTGCTACCAACCACTGTTCATTTTCTCTCCATATATACTTTATTCTGTAAGAATATGTACTATAGATGGCATTATACATGATATATTTTGTCATTTTTCATTTAGTACAATGATTTTCACAACCCTTCCTGTTGTTTTATACAACAATAATTTATTCTTTTGATCACTAATTTCTGAGATGCACTCCATCATAGAAATGAGCACCTGTTTCTTTATTCATTAAGCAGTTGTATGGTACTGAGTTGTTTCCTCTCAGGTGAAATTACAAATAATGCTATTTGTCCATGTTTCTTTTCATGATAAAGCTTTTGGATTTCCTTAGTGTTTCTGATGTTTTTGAGGAATGATAACTGAGAGGCTATCTGAGCATTTCTTAGCATGCTAGGCCTCTGTCAACAACATGTTAGTTTCAGTGTCAAGAAATGCCTCAAGTCTTGGCCAAGAGTCCCTCAAAGTCAGCATCAGTTAGTATAGAATTAATACCCAAGGTAGTATTGTTAGACAATGTAAGTGTATGTTTAATCTAACAGGAAACGACATCATTACATCCATGTGTGGCTGTATCATTTTGCATTGACAACACACTATGCCCATTCTTCTGTGTCTCAAATACTATCTTTAGCTAGTCTAATACTCCTCATCTTTATGATGATAACGTGGTGGTTTCTTGAGAACTAAAGTTGTCAAGGCTTGTCTAACAAATTTACTCGCCATAGATATTTTCTTCTTTGTACAAATTTGACTCAGGCCTTTTACCAACTTTGTTTTAATTTGGCCTTCACTTTTAGTTTCAAGAGTTGTTTATTATATACATGTAAAAGTACATTGTCAGATATTTTTAGAAATATTTTTAGAAAAATTAGTTACAGGTTTAAGACCCAATACTACCACAAAATGCTTGTGGTGGGAAGACAAGATGGAAGAAAGCAAGTAAAGTAGGAAGGAAGCAAGCAAAGAAGGAAGGAAGGAAGGAAGGAAGGAAGGAAGGAAGGAAAGAAGGAAAGAAGGAAGGAAGGAAGGAAGGAAAGAAGGAAAGAAGGAAGAATTAAAAATATGTTGACTATGGTGACGCCTCCCTATGCCAGTTCTCAGGAGATAGTAAGTTGGCAAATTGAATGGTCTATTGTCTCTGTGTTCATCTTGTCAGTAATGCTATCATCTATTGATAACTACAGTCAGCAGTGAGTCACATTGCAAGTTGGTGTGAAAATTTATTTTTCATGTAAATTTTAGAATAAGCTTGATTATATCTACAAAGTACCCACTAATGTTTTGATCAGAAGAATCAGGTAATTGATCAATTTAGAGAAAATTGACCTACCTGACATGATACTTCAAATCTCTAAACATATTATTTTTTCTTTAATTTGACTCCCTTTGATTCCTTTCATTAATATTTTGTTATTTTGAGAAGAGCAATCTTATACATTATTTTAGGTCAATCTAGGGTGTTTCTGGTTGTACAGTTTCTGTGCTAATACCTATATATCTGATTAATTTTTTAAGGTGTTACTTTCCTGAAGAATGGTATTGTTATGTTAACTGTCAGGGGCTTCTTAATTTCTTAGTATTTTCTACATAATCATCTCTGTAAATAGTGACGGATTTATTTCTTTCTTCCAACCCAAATATTACTCTTGTTATTTTTTACTTTACCATATTTTTTCTAGGTCTCCTAAGATTTGATTGAGTAGGAATATAAACGATAAACTTCTTTGTCTTAATCTTGATCTCAGACAAAAAATATTTTGCTGGTAAATGCTATTTTTGGTGTGTTTTCTTTTAAAATTAAGAATATTTCAGGAAGTGTTAGGGGAGGGGAAACTGGAATCAGAATATTGAGTCAAGGCAAACAGTATTTCTTTTGAGCATAGAGAGATGGCTCAGTGATGATAAGTTTGCTGTTCCAAAGAAACCAGGTTCCATTTGCAGCACCAACACATGGGTCATAAAGTGGAAATCTCTGATTTCTTTGGAGACTCAGTTGTGTCATATGGTGTTTTTCTGGAAGCTGTATTGTGATAGGATGTTTTACTGAAACAGACACTTGAGAGGACATGTGATGTTTGGAAAGAGTTGAACCCAACAGACAGTGAACGAAGCTCTCACAATGCCTCGCCTTGCAATGATTCCCTGGTTTTCACTAGCAATGCTCTTGCTTTAGTTCACCTTGCAGCACTTCACTGATTTTGCATGTCTTGACTTTGTGGGGACAAATGTGCCAAAGAACTTCTCGTGACATTTCACTGCTTCTTGCCAGTTCTTAGGACTCCTCCTAATTCGGCAGAGCCTTGTGGTTTCTTCTAAATCAAGCTGCTGCTACTGATTCATGGCTGATGTTTGTTGATTGGACTGGATTGCTGCTACTGAGTCATGCTTGATGTTCTGGACTGAATTCCTGACAACTGACCACGAAGATTGGAATTGCTCCAGAGAACTACTTCTAAACAGGTTCCCAAGCCTCTTGTCCCATTAACCATCTCTCTCCCCTACCTTTAGTTGATAGGCTAGAAAGAAAGTTAAAGCCTTTCAGATCCTGTGTTAAAGTAGGTTTTGAAAACTCTAAGCCTATGGGGTCACAACTGTTTGTAAGTACAGTCTTATTGGAATGGCACCCTCTTCTTACCTCCACCAGTACCAGGCATGCACATGGTGTACAGATATACATACCAGCAAAACGTCCATATGCATAAAAATAAATAAACTATTTCATGTAAAAAGAATGTTTCTTTCATTCTGAATTCTCAGGTAGGTTTCATTCTTTTAAGTAGGCAATCAATTTTATTATTTTTCCTTTAAGATTATAATCCTCATTTTTTTTGTTAACCTGATAATATGATGAGCTTAATGTGTCTATTAATTTTTAAAGATGGAAGAGATATTTCATTTTTGAGGGAAACACCACATAACACTAAATTTTCTTGATGATAATCTTATGGAACGTTTTGTATTCAATAGAGATATTAATTTTTACTACCTTCATTCTCTTTTTCTGTTTTTTAATTCTTCTCACTAACTTTGCCTGGTTTTATTCTGTACAGTGATAGCTATATAAAGCCGGTTATGTCTTCATAGTTTCTATTTTCTGGAATACGCCTCTTTTAGATTTGGCAGGGTTACTTCTTTATTTCATTGCTCATTTGTTTTTTTATTTTACTTTCTGATATTAGAATGCAATTTTATTTTATTTTATTTTACTTTATTTTATTTTATTTTATTTTATTTTATTTTATTTTATTTTATTTTATTTTATTCTCTTAAAGTTATTGGTGTCAAGCCCAGAGCTTTATGGATACTGGTCAAGCACTCGAAAGCTGAACTGCCTTCTACTATGACATTACATTTAAATGATAAACAGAAATTACAAGTGAGATTAAAAACTCTTGAGGCCTATAGTTTCATGTTTTAGAAGACTGAAATTCAAACTCAATGTGTTTAACACATTTCTGATTATCTAAAAACCCTTGCTTTATATTATATAATTTATGTCTTAGGAAATTGGTTCAATTCCCCACTTTGGTGAATGTATGTTCAGGAATCCAGGGAATTTTGTTTGTTTGATTTTGCTCTTGTTGTTGCTGTTGTTCATTGCTTTTGTGTTTCAACCTGGTGTTTATTAATTCAAAGAATACTTTGAACTCAGGGTGATCTTGGGAGAAAACAAATGTGTACATTCATGCATATCATGAAAGGGGAAAAAATCTCACATGCCCTGCAGAACAAATCATCTGTAGAAGCATAGCCAGATTAAGTTTCTATCTAGTAGATCTCTCCATTCATCTATACAGAGGTGATTTTTCATCATTGAATGTAGAATGAGATGCTTTACCTCAGTCCAAGGAGTCATGTCCGTTACCATCAGCTTGATTTCTATGTCCCTAGTGATATTCTCTCTTACATTCCCAATCATGGTAATTTTGTTTATCTTCTTTTCTGCTCCATTCCCATTTTGACAGAAAACTCCACATTTTTAACTTTATCACTGTTTTCATGACCTATGTCTTTTATGTTTTTCTTTTATTATATATCAAATTCTAATTTTGTGTCAACCTACTTTTTAATTAACTATACTATTATAGTAAATGAACACTATTTAGATTGGTGATATTTGATGGGATGTTTCCTGTGGTAGACTATGGCTCTACCATTTTGTTCTTTCAAGGTTTTTCATATTATATGGGACCTGTAATATACTGATCTTTGCCCCTTAAATGCAATGACTTTTGGCCTCCAATGCTCAAAACCTTTCTTTCATGCTGCATCCTATGCTTATTAATGAAGTGTCACCTCTCTGAGGACTGTATTCCTATGGCTGGCCCTCCTTTCCATCTTCCTACTCCAGGAATGAATATCACCCATAACTTCTACAATATGGGGATTGTATATTTGAGCTGATTTTTGCAGTTACTCTTGTCAATGCCAAGCATCAGAATTGGCGACTGGTATAGGAATTTGTGTTTCCCTATTACTTCTGATTTGAAAGAACTCAGCTGTGTTTCTGGGTATTCCAAATGCACATAAGCTAAGTCTATGAACAATCAGAAATTGTTCAAACCTTTAATCTGTTGTTTTATTTTGTTACTTAATGCAGTTTTTTTAAGCACTGATTTTTATGGGCTTGGAAAATATCTCACTGGTAAAATACTTGCCTAGTACAAGCAAAACAAGAGTTGGCTCACTACTGCCATAATTATAAACAAATAAAGAAGCTAATGCTTTTGTTTCAAATGTCCTTAAATGATTGGTTTGAATACTGCATATTTTTTTCTTGAGATTTTTCTCATGAACTGATAGATATGAAAAATTCATGTGAGGATTGTCATTATTATTTTATTTTCATCTTTTGTGTCCTTGTCTCTAACTTTAGAATAATTTTCCTTGCAGAAAACCTACCTTTATTATGTATACACATGGCCTTCACTAGTCCTCTGAATCCTTGTCTGGATTTCACATAGACAGATCCTATATTCACATGACAAGTTCTTTTACCATAAACCCATTAATAGGCTTAATCCTTGAAGCAACTCTGGGGGAAGATAATTCCTGCTCGGCATCACAAATGAGAGAAATGTTACTCAGAGACCAGAGACATAAATGAGTCAAAATTGTATGAGCCAAACAAAGAACACACTGCTTTCTTCTTTCCACACAATCATGATGCCAGCAACAGTGGGGACAAGTAATGATACCTCTGTTTTTACAACTGATCATTTCTTTATTAATTTAAGATCAAAGACTGTTAAGAAAAATGAAAGAGTAGCTTCAAAAGAAAGTATCAAGAAAGGAAGTGTTTGGAATCTAATCATGCCACATTTATAATTTACCTTTTGTGTCTTAGCATATTAATTAGCCGATTCATCTGAAAAGCATTTGATTAGCTTTTCCTTAAGCATCTCCTGGCTAAAGTTGATTTTTTTGTTTTGTTTGTTGTTTTGTTTTTTTTCAAAAGGCCTCTTCAGTTGATGGAAAGGTCCCATGAGGTTGAATTTACAGGAATCCTGTCCCTAAACAGTAGTCGTGGTCTACTTGATTCCAGCTGTTTAGAGTACATCTCATGGGCAGAAGAAAAAGCTACTGTATAGACGATGTTCTGGACTTTGTGGTCTCTTCTTCAATGAGGGAGACCAAAGCTGGGCTCAGATATCCAGGAAACCAGATTATTTGTGCTTTGATTGTCACTCTGCAGTGCTAATAGGAATTTGGGAGAAGAAACAAATTTCTATTTCATTGTTTAAGATTTCTAGTCTCCAGTGAATAGGAAAATATTTTTCCAAACCAATAATATTTTAAAGTGATCTTAAAGAATGTTGCCTAAACTGCACATGGCAAACACATTTTGGTAAAACACATTTACCAATACTTGGAAGGCAGCATCAGGAATGGGAATCTTCTGCTGGTCTAGGGTACTTAGTGAGATTTAGGATAGCTTGGGTTAAATAGCAACACTTTGCCTCAAAAACACAAGAAAACTAAAGATAAAAAAGAAAGGAAAACAAAAGGAGGCTACTTATATTATTATAATATCCATGTAAATCACTAATAAAGTCAAGAATTATGTTGAACTTCATTTTAAATATCTTATCAACTTAAGATAGTAACCTTGTTTCTCTTTTGGGGGATGTTTAATTTGAGATTGTACTTAAATTCTCTACCCTCCTTCCTACAGCCTCCATAAAGCTATTCTTCTATTCTCCAAACTCATGACTTCTTTTGTCATCAACTGTTATTGAATGCATATATGTTACATATTTTATCAATTATAACCTGCTGCATCTATATAGATTTACTTGTATGCATGTTTTCAGGGCTGACCATTTGGCACTGGACAATCGGTGTGCTCTTCCTTGGGGCCTGACCTCTCCTGTTCTCGAAGCTTCCTTCTTTTAATACTACATAAACCTAAACACAAGCTTAACTGCTGTGTACTAATTGATGGATTTAGTTAGCTTTAAATAAACTAAACGCTGTTTTTTTATACATTGAATATGCATGCATGAACTGAATAGACAAAATCTACTGTGTTTTACTAAGATATATGATTTTGCTTTGGAATCACAGATTCACGGTTGGTAACCTATCAATTGTTCTCTATTTGAACTGTATTATTAACACTTCCAATGTGGTGCTGTTCCTAAGTCCTTTTCTTTTTTTTAAGAATATAGGGTGGTTTAATTTGAAGAGTCAAGAGTCTTTTGTTTTTGATTATATGCCCCCTATGCAAATTACACTCATTCCTTGGTACAGAAATTGCACTTTGCCACTTCCCTGAGACATTCAATAGACAGTGACTCTAGGCAACCCTTAACTATGTCTTTGTCACCACCAACTGTATAATGATCTGTAAATTCTCTAGTACCAAGAATACTATGGCATGAATTCTTCATTGTATCTGAGAAGCTATTCACATGTTGAACAATTGTTTTTCTATAAATTGATGTATTCTCAATATCAGTTCAGAATCTCATGTGTTTTAACCTGTTGTATTATAATCTTGAAGACACTTTGAGAAAATACAGTGTTTTGGAGTCCCAGTGTACACTGGATAGTGTTCATGAATGTACAAGATGTGGTAGGTCAGTTCTGGCTCTGAGTTTTTTACTTTTTTCTTTCTTTCTCTTTTTTTCTCTTTCTTTCTTCCCTTCTCTTTCTTTTTTTCTCTCCTTTTTTGAAAATGACTTACCAGCTGAAGTTTTTAATATATTTATTTTTTTGGGTCATCCTTCAGTAAACAAGGACAATTGGCCAAAGATTATCTTCCTCATCAATAGTTAATTTGCTTTCAAGAGGAAAAGTCACATAAGTCCTAGGAAAGATAAATGTACAGGATGTTTTCGTGCAACATAACCAGAAACTAACTGTGGTTAGAAGTCAGGCAAATTACACATAATCATTTACAATTACTTTCTTCTACCAAGTTGAATTTTAAGATAAATTTTATTCATCAGTTGAATTCTTCATTCTTTTTGACACACAATATCCCCATTTGAGTGTTGAAGTGTGGAGAGCTGTAACTGGTCTTGAACATGCTGTCAAAGTGAGGTCTTTGGCCAGGAACAGATCATTGAACTCACTTTGGATCTACTGGCAATCCACCAACTCAAAACTTTTTCATTGTACCTTAAAAGCTTTCCTGGGTTCTGTGGTTTGCTAACACTCTTAGTCATCTGCTTCTGGGTCATCTGTTGGTGCATCTCTACAGATGAGGATTACTATAAATACACCAAATTTCAATACATTGAAAATGACTCAGGATGTAGACCTCACTGAAGAACAGACATTTTATTAACTAACATGTCTGATTTCATATCCACATCTCAGACATGAACATTTAAAATGTATGAACGCATCAACATAGCACAAGATAATGAAAAATGTTGAGTTTATTTGAGTAGTATTCAATGGCCCATAAACTAGAAACAGCTTCTCAGGACCATTATTAACTGAATATTATTGTGAAGTTAACAACAATAGTAAAGTTGGTCTTCCCAAAAGTAATACTAGTCATGATATTTGTCTGGAGGATATTTGTTTGCACATTCTTTGATTATATACTTTGATGAGATTATTTCATTTTGGGAATGGACTTGAAAGTGTAATGTGCATTAGAAAACAGAAAATTATCAATAGTAGTAATTATTATTGTTTCCATTTTGAATCACATAATAAAAACATGGGGACATAGTTATTTAAAGCAAATACTTATTTTTAATTTAAGGCAAAATTATTTCTGTTGTTGTTGTTGTAGGGTTTGAATTGAATGCAAGGCCACAGACATGATAAATAAGGAGTCTACAGATACAAATAAAGACAAGAAAGTAGTCATTATCACTTCCTTTTATCACTTTGAAATGCATGTTAAAGATTTATGAAAACTTCTTGTCAAGTTTTTGAAAATGAAGAAAACAAAATAACCATAATTCAGATCAAATGTATAGAACATTGATTTTTTTTCTCAGAGAAGAAAATAAAAGATCATTGTACTGGGTGATCGTTTTCAAATCTTTTCTAATTCCATGTTAGAGAATACAGATAGAGGTCAACAGGCAAGGAGACCGAAGGAATGCATGGAGATAAATTACACAGAGAGAAATGCAAATGATCAGATGGAAAAAGAAGCAATAATCCATCAGTGGTGAATATTCGTTAGTTAAAGGTCTTTATCACAGTGTATTTACTCATAAGTATCATTAATTGACCCTCATCTGCTATATATTCTCTCCACGATAAAGATCTCCTTGTTCAAGCACAAAAAAGAGATTGTTAAAGAACTTCCACCTTCACCTAGCTCAGTGGCCATGATTTGTGGCTATGAGAAGTTAGGTAAAGATTTTCCTTGGATCTGAGGCTCATTTGGTTCCCCAGGACAGCTACAGAGACCACTTTTACATCAATAGAGGTGGTAAACTTAGGAAGTGCAACTAGAAGATGATGGATATCTGACATAAGCCTGGAATAAGTGTACATATACATATCTAGCATTTCAGAGCCCCAGGATAAAGAATTGTTTTGAGTTCTAGCCCTAGCCCTGCTTGACTGCTAAAAGACACTGTCTCATACCTCAAAAAAAAGGTTCACAGAGACTATCAAGGATATGAACAAATCATTAAAAATCATATATAAGTAATGAAAGTGTTTGACATATACTGGATATATTTCCTTATGAAAACCCAGTAATACTCACTAGAACCATTTGTATCACACAACAGTCACAACAAAATATACATTATTAGTAAACTGGTTCATGTAATTGAAACCAGAGAGTTTGAGTTACTTTCCAAATCTAATAGAAAATAAGCTGAAGAAATAAGAATTCAACGTACAATATTTGATCTTTGGAGAACAGTTCTAATGTGCTCATTTAGCAGGCTAAGCAGAAAGTACCTTAAGAAAATTTACAGCTGCAAATGAACTTCCAACATCATCTAAGTTAGCATGAAATAGTACCATTTTCATAAATCAAAAGCTATCAAAATATCTGTGTCTACAGAACGTTGAGCATTGGAACTGTCTGGCCAATTTCTACCTCAACCCCAATACCTACATTTCTCTTATGCCTGTCTGTATTCTATGATCCTTATACACCATGCTTCTCATCCTCGCATTTGACATGTAAAGAAGCTAGATCTGGATCACTCATAACTGAATCTCAAAGGTAATTCTCAGAGCCTTAGATAGACATGTACAAGCCATAAAACAACAGGTTTGATTTACTAGTGCATTCCTTCAAACAAGGTGCATGTTCAATTCTCAAAAATATTTATAGATTCAGAAGCATCAATATGTTTATATTTTGATAGGCACCATTATAATTTTAAATAAAATTTTCTTAAGAATTTCAACTTATCTTTGGGTCTGTGGGTTGTAGCTTGGCTGTCCTGTACTTTATGACTAGTATTCATTTATAAGTGAGTGTGTACCATGTATGTTTTTTAAAATCTGGGTTACCTCAGGATTATATTTTCTAGTTCTATCCATTTGCTTGCAAATTTTATGATGTCCTTAATTTTAATAGCTGAGTAGTATTCCATTGTGTAAATGAACCACATTTTCCATCCTTCAGTTGAGGGACAGCTTAGTTGTTTCAGTTTGTGACTATCATGAAAGTTGAGCAAGTGTCCTTGTGATAAGGTGGAACATCTTTGGGGTATATGCTCAGGATGGTACAGTTGAGTCAGGTTTTACCTTAAGTAAAACCATTCCAGTTTTGTGAGAAACTGCCATATTGGTTTCCGCAGTAGTTGTAAAGTTTGCACTCCCACCACTAATGGAGGAGTGTCCCACTTGTTCCACATCCTCATCAACATAAGCTGTTTTAGACCTTAGCCATTCTGACAGGTATAAGATGGAATCTCACAGTCATTTAGATTTGCATTTCCCTAATGACTAAGGGCATTGAACATTTCTGTAAATGCTTCTCAGCCATTCACAACATTTCTTTGTTGAGAATTCTCTGTTTAAGTCTGTATCCCATTTTTCAATTGGGTAATTTGGTTTTGTTGGCAGGCTACAACTCAAAGACCCAAAGATGCTAAGTAACAAGGAGAGCCCAAAGGAATATGCTCAAAAATCACTCTGAAGGGAAAATAAAATAGACATCTAAAGTAGATAAAGGGAGGGAACTGGGTGGGAGATGGGTAGACAGGGGAACAGAGGTAGGGATCAGGATTGGGGACTAGAAAGGCTTGGGGAGAGGATGAAAATCAGTATGGAGGGGTGTCCCTGGAGCTGGGTGGCTTCAAGGAGTCTATGGGGCTGACCCTAGCTGAGACCGTTACCAGTGGAGGATATGGAGCCTGAAGAGGACACCTCCTGTAGCCAGGTGAGACTTCCAGTAGAGGGAGGTAGGATATCAACCCACCTACAACACCTACCACCCAAAATTCGTCTTGCCTACAAGAAATGAAAGGTGGAGCACAGATAAAGGAGCCTGAGGGATCAAGCAGACCGTAGGAAGACCTACAGAGCAAACTAATCAGGGTTCACGGAGGGGTCACAGACATAGAGTCACCAACCAAAGGAGATGTGTGGACTGAACTTAGCCCTTTACACAGATGTAGCAGCTGGGCAGCTTGGTTTTCATGTGGGTCCCCTAACAATTAGGAGCAAGGATTTTCTCTTATTCTGTTCCTGTAGCAGGGTTGCCTTGCCTAGACTTAATGGAGAGGATGCACTTAGCCCTGTTGCAATTTGATATACCAGGGTGTGTGGGTACCCATGGGAGGCCTTCCCTTCTTTGAGGAAAAGGAGATGGAGGAATGGGAATGGGATTTCAGGCTGGGACTGGGAGGAGAGAAGGTAGTGGGGCTTTGATCAGTCTGTGAAGTGAAAAATATAATTAACTAATGAGGAAAAATAATGGCAATGTATTATTATAACCAATGCACCCAAACAAGAATATTAAATTGCTCATATAAATATGTTGATTAGACTATAGTAAACAACTTATTTTAATGTTTGTCAAGGTTCTTAACTTTTAACTTCTAACAGTTGTTAATATTCTATAAATGATTAATAACACTGTTCAAGCAGAATACTGAAATAAATTTCAAGCTGTCTGTTCAAGACATAAACCTGGAAAACAGGAAATAAAGTATTCTTCCCCCAAAGACATCACTACAACACCAGAAAAATCAAAAAATGGAGCCACTCGTGAAAAACCTAATCCCACGTCATCAAGCTGAAACTGAGCTATTCGTCTGACCTGAGAAATCAGGAACAGAGAAATAACATCCAAATTTTCCCAGCAAGGCAGCTTCATTAAGCAGAATCCTGAGTTTCTTTGAGTAATCTTGACCTATGGAAAAGGATGTTTGAAGAATTCTGGTGCTAGTCAATCGGTTCTTTATTATTGTTCTGTCTCTGCCTCACAAATAAAAAACACAGAAATGGCCAATCTATATTTTTGTTTATTTGTTGCTTCTGCGTTTCTGAACTCATTTCTGTCTCTCAAACTAACTGAACTGCTCTGTGAAGGGGAGAGGGGGTGCTAAAATTTGGTTGCCTAATTGGTTTACGATTCTGTCAATAAAACAGGGGGAAACCAATTGCTGGGCTAAGAGAAATGTGGGGTTTCCCGACAAAAAGAGAGTGGGAGTGAGAGAGAGGACTCAGATTGAGAGCAGGCAGCGGAGTTGGAGGGAACATTCAAAATGTAAGGGTCTGGGCAACAGTAGTTTGTAGCCTCTGCCAGAGGTGGAGGCTAAGGAGAATGGGGCAGGATATTCTTCACCCAGCCATTGAGTTTTATCTGGCTAGTTTTAAAATATTAAGGTTGCCTGGTGTATTCCATCCATGGCTGCTAAGGTGGGCACAGCCTTGGTGGGCGGTCATTGGCAGAGCTAGCCACAAGAGGTTGAGGGAGTTCAGGAAGAGCTCTTGAGAAAGAAAAAAATGTGTTTTTAAAATTACACGCAACACAGCTCTGCTCAATTCCGTAAGATACTCCACGTAGTGGATGAAAGCGTTGTCCCTTTCTAGTAGTAAGGCTAATGGCAACTAAGATACGGAAGTTATAATTTTGTTTTTTAGTGGACCTTAAGCTCTTTTCAGTGTGGTTCTGTGTGTAGTCCTGGAGCTAAGAGTGGCAGCTTTTATAAAGCTCACTGATACTTTTTATCTGGGCAAAGATTAAGGAAAGAAAGCTAGGTAGACTAGTGAGTACCAGCCACAGGAAGCCCAGACATAATTTAGGGAACCACGTTTCTTCCAGTATCATTAGAGTGCTGCGCCAGCACAAAGTCAATACAAAACCCAGTTAAGCAGAACTAATATAACACTGCACAAGAGGAGGAACATTTCTTCAGTATGTGTGGTGTTTCCCATGATTATAATAAATCTATGTACCGTAAACGTTCCTGGTGCCTAGAGAGACCAGAAAACTGCTTCCAGTCTCCCGGGGCTGAGGCTATAAAAGGTGGACTGCTATGTGGGTGCCGGGTATTGAATCCAGGTCCTGGGAAGAGCAGCCAATACTCCTAACTGCTCAGAATTCTCCCCAGTACGTGGGAGGTAGCTTCTTAAGGTCCCCCTTAAAAGTCCAAGAGAACCTTGTTTAAAATCTGTCAGACCCTTTCTTTCTCACTCATGTCTGCCTGTGTGGCAATTTGTTTGCCTGTATATTCTTGAGTCAGGGTGTTTACATGTCTCCCATAATAACCTTCAACCAGTGGTCTTTCTGCTTTATCTTCCAGGTGAGGACAACTATGCCTAGCTTATTATGTGGGATGTGTTTTTACTTAAGTTATTATTATTATTACTATTAATTAGTGAGAGAGATATATATACAGATGTGAGACTATCAAGATACATTGTTTCTTTAATCCCATCCTTTCAATGTGACATATAGTAGAAAAGCAAATTTCAAGATAAGAATAGTATTTATGTAATAAAAGGAAAATATCACATGAAACATTTATTATGTTATTTCTTTTTAAATTATATTTTTGGCCAAGTAATCTTAAAACAACTTGACTTTGTTTCATTTCTTAGTTTTATGTTTATGAACGATGATACACAAAATTCCACATGTAGGTTTAGATTCAAATTCTTTCCTTTTTATAATTTTAATTTATAATGCATTTATACGACACATTTGTGTAATGTAAAATATTTTATTGTAACATTGGTGATCTTGTTTTGCATTTATATTTATAATACACTTATGTAATGCATAAGGTCTGCATTTATCATTGCAAAAGTGGGTCATTTCTTTCCATGTGAGGAACTATTTTGTACATGTGGAAAAAAAATTCCTAAAATAATACAACACTAAGGTTCTTGTTTACACCTCTGTTGTCTGTTCTTATTGTTAGCCTTTGTCTCATTGTACAAGGTATGTGGTAGTAGCTGATAATTTAAATATTTAAAGCAAGGTAATGGCATCAACAGGGAAGGCATAAACTGAGAGCAAGGAAAGCCACAAAGACATTTCTAGGTAGGCTAACTTTTCCGACTTCTTTTCATATTCAAAGTATTCATGTCTTGCCAGACACATTTCTGAATGGAAAGTAAGGGTGTAAGAATTTTCAAGGTCATGGTGAAATGATGACCTCTTCTGTGATGAACTTTTGCATGCACCATCAAGTAGGTACAAGAGGGCTCAGCTGAATGGATGGACTCTTTTCTCTGTGTTCAAGTTAAAACAACCTAGCTCCCTCATACACTGGGGCCCTTGATTTGATCTGAACTTACTTTTCAGCCCAATAGTAGTCTCACACACATGTAAGGAGTATGAACACTATAAGGGGATTTCTTTTTCACTAGAAGCTGTGCACTGCCAGCCAAAGAAAACAAAATTAAGGAAACAAAAGCTGTAAGATGAAATTGCAGCTGGCTCCAAATTCTATTTCTCTCATTCCTAGAGAACAACAGAATGCAGATTTTTTTTGGTGGGGCGGGGTCAAAGATAAATTTATTTATTGAATTTTTTCATTGGAAAAATGTTGATTTCATTTTCTAGCCATCACTTTATCAACAAACTAAAAAATATTTTTCTAAAACAAAAGAGGTCCTTCAGGAGATTCATAATTGTTTAGATATTCTTTTACTGTATGTCCTTCCCAGGAGGCCGAGCATCAGGAAAGAAGCACTGTCATTTTTACTGAGTTGGTTTACTTCTTGTTTCATGTAACAGACACTCACAAATTTTGAACTCTCTGTACTAAGTTGTCCATGCTTTATCAGTTGTCCTAATGATTTTATTACTCAACATGGAAGATTTAAGCTTAAATTTAGAATTATACACTCTAATGTAGAGTAGGAGTTCATTCCCCTGTTTTCAGCTTGCTTCTTGTTTTCCCTGGAATTGGGTGACAAGTTCAATGAAAGACAATGTGAATGGCTTTCTCTGAAATTCTGTATTTATAGCCCATGTAGCATATTAAAGAACAGAATACCACTTTCATGAAGTGAAGAAAAGGAAAGTTTATACTCTATGTGTACCTATGTATCATATCACTTTTCTCCACAAAGAATGAGAACTGATTTCATTCCCACTGTTATTTTCTTAATAGGACTTTCCTGACATTAAGTACAATGTGAACCTCATCAGCGTTCATTAGAAAATATTTGTATTTGTTTTACAAAGTAATACAAAAATATATAAGCTGTTTGGGATTCTACTTTGCACTCTGAAGATAATTTTTTCCAAAGGCAAGTTAGTCAGAAACATGTGGATGAAATATTTTCTTTAAGGATGCAAGAATTTAAAGAGACAGAAGTTTTAGCATTTGGCAAAATTCTTGACAAAATTTTTAAAAAGTTATTTGGCTCAAGTTATGACTGGCTTTGCATATCCTTCTAGGAGACCAGCTGTTGATATGTCATTCAAAGGGAGGAAAGACAATAAAGGTCAATTCAGCCTTATCTGCAACAGGCATGTCTGTTGGAGATTCCTATTCTTCTGGAGGTCACATGTGTGTCTGCATTGACAAAAGGAAGACTTGTGTTTTAACCTCAGTAGCAAAGATACAAATTTGCATTTGTCCTAGTAGTGTTTATAGACAGAACACAGTACATTCTTTCAGGCATACATTTTTAGAATGACAACAGTGAAGAATTTCATCTCCATGGCAAACCCATTTGTACGCCTTGTGGGGCTGGCAAATGAGCCAAGCCTGCCACTAAGAAATAATAGACAGCTAGGGTGGGGAAAAGTTCTCATTTTAATGGTAAGTTTAAATCGATGAAGTCCTCAGATTGCTTCCTCCTTAGGGAAAATATAAGTAGTGGGAAATCATGGCCTTGGATGGAAAGCTTCAATAAGAGTGTTGAAAAGCAGGCCTGAGGGATGTTGCCCAACAAGGAAGACTGACTGTGGGAATACACATCAAGGCTGGTTGCTTGTGTGTTGAGTTTTAAGGAGCTACTGGCTACTGATCAATCAGGTCCCATTTGTTCTATCCTAAATGATCCTTCTTCAGGAAAGGTCACTGTTTAAAGTCATATTAAGCCATTCCTTTAAACATCCCAGCTAATGATTCACCACATTTAAGAAAGTACAGGTGTTCTGAGAATGCCCTAGCAAAACCTGCCCCACTGGTTTGCCAAGATGAGGTCTAGATAGAAGTAGGAAAATAGAACCATCACCTTGCTCTGGGCACATAAAACAAGGGCAAAAGCAATAATGTTAAGTGTTTACCCAGAACCCCTGATAGTGAAAGTAGATTCAAATGCTGAAGTGTAAAGGTTGGGGATCAGCTGAAGAAACACTGGTAACAATATAATGTCTTCTATTTGGAGGCTAATTCTTTTCAAAAGACTCTAAAATTCAATAGCACATTTGAGCGTCACAATTCCCTGAATTTCTGGCTGTGTAGCTGTCTTAGTATACGGTGTTCAGATGATTTACTTCAGTGTTTGCTTGCTAACTCTATTGCCACTCAAAATAAACTATTCATTCCTCACCTCTAAAGATTGTGTACTTGCAGGAGGAATTGTGGTATCAATTTCAGTTAATAATTAATTGAAGAGATTCATGCATTTCCAACTAAAAGTGAAGATTTAATGTTTATCTTTCTTGTATATTTTACCTAATTTTTACTCTTAGAACACTATGTACTTTCTACCACTCTCCCTTCAACTTGACATCTGCTTTGTGGTCATATCAAACGGCTATTTTTGGCTGAGAACCAAGTGAGGAGCTTGTTCAGAACACTGTATTCAGCAACCCTAAGCATTTGTCACAGACTGGGACAGGGAGCAAAGCCATTCTTAGATAAAAGAGCTGTCAAGACTGGTAACGACCAGCAAAAGACCTCTTGATATCTGAGAATTTCATTTGTTTTTATATTCTCTCTGTCTCTCTGTCTCTCTCTCTGTCTTTCTCTCTCTCTGAGTTTGTGTGTCTGTGTGTACTCATGTGTCTATATGGGCACACATGGGGAAAACAGGGGTCTATGTCTGTTCTTTTTTCAGTTACTCTTCCTCACCTCATTTTTGGAGACAAGATATTTTTCTACTCCTAAAGCTCAACTTTTATAACTGGAATGTGTGGTCAATAAATCCCAGTAATCCCCCATCTCTGCTAATCCAGGACAGGGATTACGGGAACACACAATTATGCCAGGCTTGCTTTTAAAAATTAAATTAAGTTTAGTGTGTATGTTCATGTGTGTTTGGGGTAGTGCACATGTCATGTTGTAATATGAGGTAAGAAGACTGTCAGGAACTGGTTCTCCTCGTCCACTTCAGCATCCAGGGACCTAGCTTAGATCATCAGGCTTGCATACCAGCCACTTTTACCCACTCAGCTGTCTTGCCAGGCCCAAGATTGCCTTTATATGGCTTCTTAGGATTTTACATTAGATCTTCATTTTTACACAGCAATAATTTTACACTTCCTTCAAAAGTCCTTTCTTCTCTCATTAGAAATTTTATTTTTAATTTTTTTTTGATTATGCGAAATGTAGAGATTGGAAAATATAAATAAAAGAACCTCCAGAGTTTTAAATAAAGACATAGGCTCCATGTGAGCAGGAGCTGATTAAAGCCAAAGACCGGGTGCTGACAGGAAAGAGCTTGAGGGGAATGGCAGAACATCCTCTCTGGAACTGGAGCAGTGACTTCCCATAGGATGGGGATTCTGAATTCCAGGAGCATCTTCTGTCCACTTTGAGCCTGAACTGTTCACCTAAGGATGCCTCCACAGACCTAGGAAGCCTGGGTGGGTTGGGTGAAGTGGTGGTATTGTGCTTGATGGATTTCAGTCCTGATGTCCTGTGAAGGGTGCTTAAATAACAGCAGGACACTCCTACTTAATTTAATAGTAAATTCTGATGTTACTTCCTTGAAACTCATAATAATTTCTAGTTTGTTTCAAGGACGGATACAATGAAAACAAGCCTGCTTTGTAAATCCAAAATATGATACAAGTTTTATGAATATGTTAGAAAACAGAAGTACTAAAATCATAAATATATTAGAAAGAATGTAAAGTGACGTCATTGGCGATTATATTTTCCTCAGATGTAATAGGCAATGTATTAAAAAACAGAAATGATCTACTGTAACATTTTCTTATTCAGTATGGGTAAAAAATAAATTTCTATTTTTTCTATACCTTTTAATAAAACTAACTTTATTTTTTCATTAAAAGTATTAGAAGCTTGCAAGATTACTGAGAGGTTAAGAACTCTGCTGATATTGGCAGAGGACCCAAGTTCGGCTCCCAGTACCCACACTGGGTAGCTCACAGCACCCTGTATCCCTAAATCCAGGGATTTGATGCTTCTGGCCTCCACAGGCACTTGCACTTTTGTGCACATCCCACCAAAAAAAGGCACATACACAGAATTAACCAGAAATGGATATTGCAATGTTTGATGTTTCCAGAATGACCGTGTGTACAACTACAGATAGTTACTAGTAGGACACATGAATCAGAAGTGTCTGGTAGACACTAATGAGGGCTCTGCTCTGATTTAATTTGGTTGCTCCTTTGCTATTTTGCTGACCTTAAACACCTTAATATTTTGTTGTTGTTGTTGCTGCTGTTGCTGCTGTTATTTAGAGAGAATGCCATACTGTGTGTCTCATGGGAAAGACATGTTATTCATCCAAATAACGACACAAAAGGAACAAAGAACGTATTTCTTCTCTAAAAGCCTAGGACATATGTCTTAGATTTATCCAATCACATCATCAGTGAAGAAATTAAGCCTTAAATGTTGACTCTAGGGTGAAGAGCCATAAATTCATCCACAGACTCATCAGCACTGAGAGTGGCCTTGTGAACCCAGTCACCTCAGGGAGTGTTTACAGCAGAATGGCCACCTCTGTAGCTCCTGATTCATGAGATAGACTTCCAGGGCCAGGCCTTGGTGAGATTCCTTTTTATTGGCCTGTTTGTTCAAACTGTCAGGTCTCCTTCAATCCTGAGGATGACTTGATGGCAACCCAACTTATCTCTTGTTTCTTAAGCTGCTGGATCTGCTTCTATTGCTTGCAACAAACCTGATACACACCTACTCTCCTGTATGTACACAACATCTGCAGGTCTTCTTACCTAGGTAAGCACTTATCTTGTCTGTACTTCACTATCTACTCTATGTTTATTTTAAATTACTCTCCTTGTAATTTACCAATGAAAGCTTATAAAACAAATTATATCATTCACGGAATGATCTCAGTAATTCTGCAGAATCACATAACATAAATAAGCTGCTTAGTGTTATAAATTATACTTTAATTTAGGTAAATATATCTATAAACACTATCATGACCTTTAGGAAAAATATGTAACTTTGATTGGAAATAAATTGAATAACAGATGGCTCAGTTGGTAAAGAAAATTACTGCCAAGATGAACATTTCAGTTCCATCTCCAAGATCCACATGGTAGAAAAGCCTAGGACTATCAGGAATTGGTTCTCTGTCCTGTATTAACGTACAAACACAAATGTGTACAGGGTCATGCATGGACAAGTGTAAGCATGGGTATGCATACACAATAAATAAATAGCGAGATAGATAAATAAATAAATACAAAAGAAAATAAATGAATAAATAAACCCAATACAATATTTTTAAATAGAAGCCAAAACTAACTGAAAAGAGTCTACAATGGCACTTGCTGTAGAATTTCTAAATATTTTAAACTTGAATAATTTTCAAAAATAGATCATGTTCAGCATATGTGTGTGTTTATGCATGTGTGTGTGTGTATGTAGGTAGGTGAATATTTAGAAAATATTTAGAAATACAATTTCAAAATATTTTAAACTTGAATATTTTTAAAAAATGGATCATATTCAGCAGATATTACAACTGTGTATGTGTGTGTATGTGTGTGTGTGTGTGTGTGTGTGTGTGTGTGTGTGTGTGTACACATATAAAGTTTGGGAAGGATAATGAGGAGGTCAGAGGTCACCTTTTGGTGTGGTTCCTCTGGAATAGTCTACCATCATTTCTGAAGCTAACTCTCCTTGGGATTTAGGACTCCTTGGCTATGTTTGGCTGCCTGTTCACTAAGCCCCAAGAATCTGTCTACTCCAATGCTACCCAAACTAGGATTACAACTGCCTTCAAGCTTGGCTTGTTATGTGTGTGCTGGGAATAAAACTCAAGCTTTTAATTAAAGTACTTACTAACCAAATTGTTTGTTAGTATTAAAAATTACTAAAAAAAATTAGATATTTTTAGTAATTTCATATTTTGGTTCTTTTTGCTCAGATTTCATTTTTCAAATGAGGAAATACTTAGGAAGTAACTGAATATTTGGCTGTTGGAAAACAACTTATTAAAAAAACAATACTAACCAAAAATATTTAAACAAAAAGGTTCATGATTGAGACCGTTGCCTTTAACTTTCTCCTTTTATTCAAATGCTGCTTGTATTGACTCAATCACATTGCGCCTCTTAAAATTATATGTGTGCTTATGTGACAAAATACATGAATTTTAACAATAACATTTCTAGCTGTTTAAAAACTAAGTGAATAAATATTATTGAATGTCCATTCTTGGTTGTTAATTACTACACAAACTGTGCCTTCTACATGTTCTTGTAAAAAGAATTTCAAGTGTTACAGTCTTGTGAATATAATGGCGATATTGCTATCTGTTCTTATAAAATAGAACAGTGATATTTTACTTCATTTTCATTCCCTTAAAGGAATAATTACTGATTTTCTTTTGAGATTATCCATTATTCTATTTCCAGCACTTTGGATGAGTTTTTCAGTAGCAAGAACTGATATCTGACGTTTATAGTACAAATGGATAATAGAATTCACAGGTCACTGATTCTACTTCGATGTCAAATCTATAAACAGAAAAAAAAATAACACTTTTCGGCTGAATCTCGGAAAAGAAAATGTTCATAAGGCACTGAGTTTCCTAAGAAAAGACAGAAGAAGCAGAGGACTCATTTCAGTTCCAATTCTGAACCTTGTATCTTTGTTTACTTGGGAGATTTAGTTTGTTAAGGGATATGGTTATCTAATTTAAATGGTAATAGGCTTAATGAATTTTACAGTTCTTTTCCATCCATGTGTATTTGTGAATGTGACTCACAAGCAGGTGTTTTCCGAACTGAACATTCCCCTGGTTTCCAAGATATATTAAGGTTGTTGGTGGATAATATATTTAACGCAACTGCACACAAATGGTCCACTGGAAAGTAGACTTGCTCAGTTAGGACTCCCTGCACACATACTGGGAAGTGATCTGAAAGGAGGATCACAGATGTGCAAAGTCCAACATCGGCGTCCTCCTTCCATCTCCCCAACTGCACTGAAGGCTTGAAGTTCTTACAACAAACGACATAGTAAAACCACATCTTACAGCTCCATTTCGAAGAATGAGCTTTTGAGAGTATCCACATTTGGAATTGATCCAAAAGTAAGGACAAGAATTTAGGATAGCTATAATTAAAATACAGCCACTCATAAACACAAGCATGCCTGTGAAAATATTGGATGTTATAACCTCCATGCTTCTGGGCTTAGCAAATGTAGCACAGTTGGATCTTGATTACTAACTGCAGGAATTATGATATCTGAGGAAAGGTTTCCCTCAGCTCAGAAGATCTCCACCCAGCTGCAATGAGTCAGGATTCCTGGGTGGACTATTGGCAAATCAAGCCAAAGACATCTGTTAAGAGTAAATGAATAAAAATTCTTGGACTTTTGTAGATTATTATGTATCAGCTTAAGCACTGAAAGAAAAAATAAGAAAAGCAAAGCATATTAAATATAAAATAAGAAATCAAAGCCACAGAAACTTAACTTTTTAAATAGGAATCCCAAGACTCGAATTTCCATTCACAGTTCATGTATAAACAAAATTTAGAATTTGACCAAAGTAATATACATACATACTTCTAAAAGTAATATTGCTCTTTAGAACTTAAGGGGAAAGAATTCAGTCCATTAATGCCCACAATATTATTACACTGTCCAACTTCATAAATATGATTTCTCAAGTCCAAGAGTTTTAAACCCTTTTATGTTTTTCTTCCATCTTCCCTTCTGTATATGTAAGGAGTTTATTATGTCAGGCACTTGAGAGATACCATGTTACAGACTGGGCACACATGATGGGCCTAGCTACACACATTGTCCATGTTCTACTTCTTGCTACTGTGTTTTCAGTATTTTATCACTCAGTTATCAACTTGTACATCAATTCAATGCAGGATTTAAGGTCACTTTGCACAAATTTCAAACAGGATAAGGGTGGGATCATGTTTTACAGCATCTCTACCCTCTATTGTGATTTTTTTTTTTTAAAAAAAATCACATTCTGAAAACTAACTAGAGGATCACTGGAGGACTAACAACAGACATAACTATTATAGTAACAGTCCTAATGCCAGGCTAAAGAAACTTAATACTAAACTTGATACTCCAAATTGGGGCACAGTGCAGTTTACAGACGGAACATAAATCAGAACTTTGTAGTGGGACATATACATCAGCATATCAGGTTGGAATTCTGAACTTGTATCAATCACATGGTTAAAAGCACGATGCTCCAAGCAGTTTTACTTGAAAACATTCACTGGAATGAGTCAGTGGTCTGATTCCAGCCTCTGACTTCTGCTTCACTGTCAATCCTGGACCCTCACAGGGTCTCCTCTCAGCTAACCCGTTGTTTCCTTGTGTCATGGAGATCCTGCAATTTTAGATCAGAAAAAAACAGCCTCTTCCTGTGCTCCAGCAGTTCACAGATGGGATAGATGGTATAGTGGGCCAAGTCAAAGCTCTGTAAAGCTTTTGGGGCAGAAGTGTAGACTGTACAACACTGACACAACACAGCTTCCACAGTGAGAGTGTTTGTTTTGTTGGTGTTTTTGTTTTTGTTTTCCTTAAGGGGAGGTTGCAAAGGCAGAGTGGATCTAGAGAGACAGAAGCATGAGTGGAATTGTGGTGCATAATGTGAAATTTACAAAGGATTAATAAAAAAGGTTTTTAAAAAGTACTGAAGAGGATGTGACCTCAATGGTATTACATAAGTGTTTGTAATGCACGGTCAAATAAAAATGTTCTTTTAAAACAGTGATGTCCCAATATTTGAACTTCAGCTTCCTCAGGACCCACATGGGCATGGTTGAGATGAGCAGAGGTGGAAGAAGAAACTCTAAGGACAGAGGCTGTCCAAGGGAAGTCCCTGCACTAGCAGCATCGGGTCCACTCAGGAACGATTATGAACACATGAGTGAGTCTGTGTTAACAGTGTTGTGAATCCAGCTGTTAGGACCATAAGAGAAGCTGTCCTGCAGTTAGGCTTCTTGTTATCAGTGCAGCTGAAGCTCTTCTGTAACAAGGACAACTGTTAATTATACATCACAGTCAGAGATCAAGTAAATATAATTAGTAGTATGCCAAGACATTAATGTCACTTTTGTTGCCTCACTGTGTAGGGATCAGTGCAGGAGGATAATAGATGACGTTTCTCCCAATAGTGATGGAGAACGATTGCCAACTAAAGTATTGTTTGACTTGCACAACCAAAGAAAAATCTAATATCTTGTATAACCAGAAAAATATTCTAAATAACAGTATTGTCAGAACAGAATATCATAATCACCTGCCAAATGTCTACATCGGAGCCAAATGACAAACTGAGACTCTAACAGGAGCACAGCTTTATTTGAAGAATTTCTCCAGCCATCTTCCTGTAAACACATAAAACACTATTCAAACACTTTCTATAAGTGAAAAATGCATACATGCTCTTAACACTTTAGACATTCAGTTGTGTCTCTTCTTTTTTTCCTTCAGCTGGGAATGTGCCTGTAAACTCATCATCTGAGAGCATAAATTAGTGTGATCACAACTTATGGTATTTTTTTTCCTTTTGTAAAAATAAGGAAATGCTGCTTTAAAAAGAAAGGAATGAACAAAAGTAACAAAAATCAACATTCATGTTTTCTGATGCCTGAAGCCTATAGATTGAAGTGCTACTGTATGTGGACTTGACATATTTCTATGTCTTCCAAGTTAAAGTGGGCAATTATAGACACCAGAACCTAAATGTAATTCTGTCCCAAAGTTCTTTTATAAAGGCCTCTATGTGATATTGGAACTGCTCAGTTTTCAAAGCAAAAGCTAACATTTGGACAGTTACAGTGAGCAGCTAGCTATACCTTCACATTGCATTGCTAACCTCTAATAAAAATAATTAGGATACCAAAATATTCAACATATCAATTGTTCATACTTACATCAAGATAATAAATCAGAAACAAAAATATGTTCCATGAAAAATGTGGAAATTTATCTCACCAGCAAAAAAAAAAAAGATAAAAAATGTATAGTAAATTGCCTCTTGTACATTGTTTTATCCCATTAATAATCAATTCTACCTCAAAATAACTGAGATCTCAAGCAGATGTTCCTCAGACAATTGGAAACAGATCTACCTGAAGACCCAGCTATACCACTCTTGAGCATATACCCAAAAGATGACCATGCATGCCACAGGGGCATGTGCTCCACTATGTTCATAGTGGCCTTATTTATGATTACTAGAAGCTGGAAACAAACCAGATGTACATTCCAGAAAAATGGATACAGAAAATGTAGCGGAATATTATTCAGCTACTAATAACAAGAACATCATGAGTTTTGTAAGCAAACGGATGGAACTAAAAAATAGTATGATGAGTGAAGTAATTCAGACCCAAAAGGACATGCATGGTATGTATTCGCTCATATTAACAAAAAAAAAAAGGTATAGAATACCCCGAATACAACTCACAGAATTCAAGAAGGTTAACAAGTCGAAGAGCCCAAGTGAGGATGCTTCAATCCCACTTAGGAGAGTGAAGAAAACAATTGAAGGGTGGGGGATAGAGGAAAGAAAACACCTGTGTGGGGGAGAAAAGGGGGAGGGGGAAGGGAGAAGAGAAACACAATCAGGTACTGGGGGGTGAGGGGTGGTGAAACAATAGTGAACCCCTGAGGGCCAGCAGAAAGAATGGAAATATGCAACTTCAGGAGGTGGGAAAGGGTGACCCTCTAGAATGAACCAGAGACCTGGGAAGTGAGAGATGCTCAGAAATTAAAGGGAAGGACCTTAGATGAAATATTCAACAGTGGGGAGAGGGAATTTGTAGAGTCCATTCCAGTAGAAAGACAGGGCATCAAGAAGGGGGATGAGGCTGCCATCCCACAATCAAAAACTCTGACCCAGAATTGTTTCTGTCTGAAAGAACTGCAGGGACAAAAATGGAGAAGAGACTGACAAAAAGAAAGTCCAGTGACCTGCCAAACTTGAGATCCATCTCAAGGGGAGGCTTCAAGGCCTGATGGTATTACAGATGCAATGATATGCTTAGAGACAGGAGCCTGCATGGCTATTGTCGAGGGCCAATAAGCAGCTGACTGAAACAAATGCAAATACTTACACCCGACCAGTTGACTGATGTTGGGGATTCCTGTTGTTAAATTAGGGCAATACTGGAAGAATTTAAGAGGCTGACCCCATAGATAGACCAGCAGCCTCAACAAACCTGGATCCCTTATATCTCTCAGACACGGAGCTGGTCCAAGGTTCCCAACACTTACAACAGAGGTCTGCCTGGTCTAACCTCAATGAGAGAATATGCACCTAACCCTCAATAGACTGGAGGCCCCAGGGAGAGGGGAGATGTGGTGTGTAGGCGTGGGGGTGTGGGTGGGGACATAGCCTTGGAGCCAGGGAGGAGGAGGAATAGAATAAGGAACTGTCAGAGGGGGACAGAGAGTGAGATTGTAAACAAAAGATTAAAGATAAATAATAAAAAAAGAAAAAATATATAAATGGAAAAAAAGAATGACCATAAATAGTAGTGTTTCAATAAAGTATTAGTCTTGATTGGAATGTCCAACAGAATACCTTTTCAGATTATCTTGCATTGATTACGTGACATTTGAGCTACTCTGTAAAAATTAATGAAAATCTGTTGCAAATAAAAAGGAAGTTTTCTTGATCAGAGTTGAGAAATACACTTAGCTGTGGGTAGAAGGATAGTTATTTAGAATGTAGTTAGCAAACAAGGACTATGAATAGCCATGCTAAAGTAGAAGGGAGAAAGTTGAATAGGCCTCAACTTCTAGACAAAAGCTATGTGCAACTAAGAAACATTGAGAATGGAAGAAGTCATTCTCCTCAGGGAAGACCACACTCAATGGTTACATAATACCAAGTGGTCATCCCTGAAAACATATACATTAAAGTAACATTGTATGGAAAGGCAAGCTTGTATTTATATATTCAGGAATTCAGATACACACCTACCACCACCACCACCAACAATAACAGCAACAATTAAAGAAAGAAAGGCCATAAATTTGAAAGAGAGTAAAGGAGACCTGGTACATGGAAAGTACATGAAAGGGGGCGGAAGAGAATGGAAGGAATATATTGTGCCATTATATTATAATATCCAAAAACATGTATTTAAAAATAAAAGTCAATTTATTTTTAAGGGAAAAATAAGTTTACACATTGATAAGACCTTAAAACCATCAAATATCCCTGATATAATAAAATCTAGAAAATGATTTTTTTTTAATTTGAAGAATATCATGTTCAGCAATTAGACTAATAACAGTAGGCTAAATTAATTGTCAGATAAAATGTACTAAGCATTCCAGATGTGTCAGTTAAATACTAGCAGAACACAGGAAAGAACTCTGCAAAAATCTAAGACTTTGATATATCTTTTATTTTTAAGGATCAAGTGACCTGAGTGTGCAAAGATAAAAGAAATGCTATTGAAGTTTGAACTTTCTGCCTCTAAAAATGAGACATAATGCACCATTCTGTTAGTATTTGGATTTTCAAGAAGTATATTCCCTGATTGAGAAAAATTCTCTTTGTTTTTATAATACTCTCAGGTTTGCCTATAATTTTAAGTAAGACTAAACAAGAGATGTTTTTACAATAATATCATGTTCCAGTTTAACATTCTCTTGTACTTAAAAGTTCTAGAAAAACCAAACACATTTACCCCTAGTCATTAAAAAGATGTAGGTAAGAACTATAGAGCTTTTTTGAAATAATAGATAAAAATAAATGATGTGAATGATTGGAATTTCTCTAAACAATAGGCCCTAGATGTTTGATTCAGAAGATTTAAAACTGAAAGAGGGGTTGTCCGGAGATCGTTCCACCTGGGTATCCATCCCACATGAGTCACCAAAGTAGACACTGATGTGGATGCCAGGAAGTGGATGCTGACAGGAGCCTGATAAAGCTGTCACCTTAGAGGTTTGTCAGAGCCTGACAGATACACAGGTTCATGCTCACAGCAAACCATTGAATTGATCATGGGGTTCCCAATGGAGGAGTTAGAGAGAAAACTGAAGGAGCTACATGGGGAGAGCAACAATACCAACAAGCCAGAGCTCCCAGAGTCTAAACCACCAGCCTGGGAGCACATAGGGAGGGACCCATGGTTCCAGTTGTATATGTAGGGGAGGAAGGCATTGTCAGGCATAGATGAGAGAGGAAGATTTTGGTCCAGTGAAGGCTGGACCCAAAGCGTGGGGAAATTCGAGGGTGGGGAGGTGGGAGTGGGCGTGTGGATGGGAGCACATCCTCACAGAAGCAGGAGGAAGGGCAATGGGATAGGGGATTCCTGAGTGGGGCGGAAATGGGGAAAGGGGATCACATTTGAAATGTAAGTAAATTATCCAATCTAAAAAAAAATCTATTGCACAAAGAAGTGACCTTGTGTCTGAAATAACCTACCTTCTGTCTGCCATGCACCTTGAGCAATGTCTATGGGAAAGCGATTTTTTAGAGACTAACATTTAATTATAATATTTTCCCTTCTTTCTCTTCAGTCTCAAATTTCCAGTATTTCTCACTTTGTTCTTCATTGCTTTAGGCATAGTGTTTTTATACAATGTGTAAAGTTTATTCCTGTTATTCAACTGCTGATTGTTCAGCCCTCCTGTCTTGTGTCTTATTTTAATCTGGATGCGGCCATTGGAATGCTTGTACCAAGAATCTCCTGTCTCAAGTTTATGTAAGCAATTCTTCACCTTTATTCTCTCTCTACCTTGTTAATAAATGCTAATCATCTAGTGGATGGACAGAAACAGAAGTAGGATAAGGTTATCTGACAGCCAGGGGAAGACGATAGAGAGAGATGGAATTTCAGATCAACTAGGAGGATGGAGAAGTTGGAGCTATGAGGAAGGCAGTCTGGAGAGAGATATGGAAACACATCTGAAGCCCAAAGAGCCAGATCAGCAATAATATGCAAATATCATGGGATGGGGATGGGAGGCAGCTAGTTTAACAAAGGAAGTTAAGGTGGATCAATCGACTGCTCAGCTATTGAGGTATAGATTGCAATAAATCTCGATTTTTCTGTGTGATTATTGCTGACTAGCATAATGTAATGAAATACAGCTGCCATATTAATTCACTGCTTACATTTATATTAAAAATAATTTTTTTACATATTGCCTCATTTTACTGATTGTTATTACTTTATATATTTATATGTTAATACATAAAGTTTGTTATACAACTTGTCCGGTCTATATAATGTTACCTGTATATTTGTTTTCAGAGCTTACTATTTGGCAATGATGAGAAAATTTCATTAAAACTGCATATATTATATTTACCCACAGAGTTACTCTTTTTAGTAAATAGTTAATAAGTAGTTTGGGTCCCTTGGCTTTTTAGAGAGTCTTCTCAACCAGATTCAAATTGGAAGGGGATACAGGCATAACATGGAAGAATCTCTCATAGGAAGAGTAAAAGCAAAGAATTTGGATCAGAAGAAAAGTAATAATTAAAATCTGGAGTAATGAGAAGGAATGATGGCTACTAGAAAGTTTCTGGAGAAATGTATTTCATTTTCTCTTAACATTTAAAGTCAAAGGTTCTAGAAGAGGTGTTTTCACTGGCAAACTTCTTGCCATGTAAGTGTGAGGACACAGCAGCCAGGTAAAGTGCTGTAGGAAGTAGGGCACAGCTGTACCTGCAGCATGGGAGGTCCCAGGAAGATGAGGAGAATTCACTGGCCAGCTAGCTCCAATGAGTTTGAATGAGTCTTTGAGATCCTGTGTTAAAAAATAAAATGACAAGCAGTAGACAAAGATGCCCATTATCAATCTCTTATTTCCACACATGCACACACACAATGTACACACATACATATGTAGCACATTCATAAAAATAAGATGGAGTCCATAAAAATAAGATCAATATAATATGTTCACTTGTAAAATAAGATTAACCTATTTGGAGAAAAGAATACCTGTGTTAGAATAGAAATATATTGGTCTTAGAGGCCCTGGAAGAAATATGAAACCTTGCTGAATTTCATCTTTCTGAAGGAGTCTGGAATGATAAGAGAATAAAGTTTATTGTTTTACATCACCAAGTTCATGGTAATGTTTTGGAAATTAACACAATGGGTTTTTTTGTAAATTATTTAAATTTTTGTAATTTTTAAAATTTTGTTCTAAATTCTAGCAGTTTAATTGCTGACAATAGCTTTGATGATAGCCCAAAGCAACACACATGCCCAATGGTGTTCATAAGAGGTCTTGACTGTGGTAACATTTATCTGGGTGGTTTTCTTCTATGGACCACAATTTTGGAAGCCTCAGAAATCAAAGCTTTTACATAGGAATTGTAGGAAGAAGACAACTGGAGAAATTTCTAGAGATCAACATTACCCTTCCCTATGAAATGATCAAGACAGCTCATTGTTTCTAAGTAACTCCAGTGACTAGATGGGCATTAACAACAGTTTATACTCCATTAAAGATCTCACAGGGATCTTTATCTGAAAATGGAAGTTGAAATATCTGGGGAAGGTAGTCCCCAGACCAGCTGCTTATCTAGGCTGGGAATTATGAGACTGGTTTAGAGAAGCAGCTCTACTCAGCCTTCTGGGGTCTCACACTTAAATTATAGAGGGTAATACCTGAAATAAGAACAGGAGCTAAAGATGAATTACTTTGTTCATCATTCTGAATAATTTAGCTTTTGTTTGAATTGGTAAAAGGTTCTGTTAAATCTTTCCCATGACTAACCTAGTAGGAAATTCTACACAAGCAGGAAAATAGATTAAATGTAGTGGAAGCATTTAAAGTCCAAAACTAAAACAAAGGTACCTCGATGCATTTACTGACTTGAACACCAATCACTACACCAGTCATGGAGGTAAGGACCTCTGGATTCCTAAAAATAAACACTACATCCTTATAAGATATATCTTAGCTATACAAACTGAGTCTATTTTTAGCAAACATCACAAGCAACTCTGAGCAGCTTGTGCATCAGGTCGGAACATGAGGGTCATTGTCATGTGATGTGAGAGACATGGAAAGACAAGAAATTAAGTTTTCCTCTTTTATGACTCCACTGTCTTGACATATTGCATATTGATATAATTTTGATAAGAAATTTTAGAGACAAAATACATGCCACTTTATTAACCTGGCATTCACCTATTATATGAAAAATTCATGAAATTATGACATACTAGTAAAATCTAAGGCAAAGTAATTTAAGTTCATTAATTTCTAGGTGTCCTCAGTTCAAAAATCGGTTCACTTGGAACATTTTTGTGGTATTTTACATATTCTTTTGTACATTAGTCTAAAGAAACTTAATTTATGCAAATCCAAGTAGGAAGTTTGATTGAGGCCAAGTGAGTTGACTCTGAAGGCTCTGTTTGGCAGTTGCTTTTGTCAAAGGCATCATACTTTATTATATGCCAAGCAAAGAATTCATGAGAAATTTATTTTTGTTCATTTCTCCATATTGAGTTTCATCCTTACTTTCTGTTTATACATGCATATATTGAATACAAATGAATTAATGTAAATGTGCAAATATTTGATTTTAAATCAGGCTCTCATGTCATGTTCTGTCCTTGCTGACAACAGATGCTGAATACAAATGTGGGTATGTCATCTAGAAATTAGCTTGCACTCTTCTCCCCAAAGACTTAGGTCACACTCTGAATATTTATTTTTCCACATTTCTGTAAGGATCCCCAGAGGACTTTATACCATCATAGTCCCTTCTGGTTCTTTTCTAGCTTATACCTAATTGACTTACGTCACAGATTATCATGCTGCCCCATGTGTTTTTCCTATTTAGCATTACATGACCCAGATGTGAAATGCAATCCATTTTCTTAATGTTCTCAAACAGAACCACATCCCCTTCATAAGGTTTGAAAATGTTCATGACCTTCTATATGGTTTACTAGAGGAGACAAAGTTGTTCCATCCATCAAACACAATAGTTTTATGCTAATGGATTTTAATATGAGGAAGATGTAATTATTAGTAAATATAGGATCTGGATAACATTATTTAGAGTATAAAAATTGTATAATAGCTGCAAGGATGTGCCTAAAAGAAGAAATTATGATGCAGTTCAAATAACAATACAGGAAAGATATAGGCTGTGGGTTAGAATTTGTAGAGTGTTCCGTTTCATAAAAAAAAAAAAAAAGCAGAGAGAACATACCTACCATGACTAAATTAAAAAGCCAAGTACTATAATAAATTCTGGTAAGTGAATAGGTTATTACATGATTTGTTTACATTTTATCACAACCTATCCTGGTAAAACTAGAGAAAATGTTTTCAGAGGGGTGAGATATTTACTTACTATCTTATTGTTGCAGAACCAGGGAGCAGTATTCCATACAGCAGTAGATGACTTAAAATTCATGATCAAGAGCAATATACATTTGAAGATTCTGTGATTTCAATGAAATCATGTTACTTGTCTTTTCATATGTTTGATAATTTACAAGTTTACTTTTTCATTAAAATATTTTATTTATTCACATTCCAAAAGTTGCCTCACTTCCTGGTTCCCTCCACTGGGTTGTTCACCTCATCCTCCCTCACTCCTGCCTCTGAGAAGGTGCTCTATCACCTGTCTACCCACCCCCACTTCACCCCCACCAGCATCCCTCTTCCCTGGGGCATCAAGTTTCCACAGGTTTAACTACAACCTCTTCTACTGAGGCCAGACAAGGATGTTTTCTGCTACACATGTTCCCTAGGTCCCTTGTATGCTCCTTGATTGGTGGCTGAGTCTCTGGGCGTTCTTAAGGGTCCAGTTAGTTGACAATGTTGTTCTTTCTATGGGATTGCAATCCTTCTCAGATTCTCCACTCCTTTTCCTTACTCTTCCATAGGATACCCCAACCTCAATCCAATGGTTAGCTATATCTCCATTTGTCTTAGTCTGCTACTGGCAGAGCCTCTCAGAGGACAGCCATGCAGGGCTCCTGTCTGCACACACAGTATGGCATCAGTAATAGTGTGCGCACATGGGCTGGATCCTAAGTTGAATCAGTCACTGGGTGGCCTTTCTTTCATCCTCTCCTCTATTTTTGTCCCTGCAGTTCCTTTGGACAAGAACAGTTTGGAGTCAAAAATTTTAAAGATTGGTGGGTGGGACACTGCCTTAACTAGGGGCCATGTCTATCTACTGCAGGTGATCTCTTCAGTATCCATCTACCCAGTCTTAATCATTTCAGATAATGTTACTCCATTGAGTCCTGGTAGCCTTTCACATTCCAGGTCTCTGGGACATTCTAGAGGTTTCCTGGCCACCACCCCCATCCCACACAGCTGCATATATCAGTTATTTCTCCTCTGGACTTCTCTCCTGTCTCCACAAAATACATGATCCTGCCCCCCATTTTCCCTTCCCCTGTCCCACCCAGGTCCCTCCTTCCCTCTCCCTCCCATGATTATTTTGTTCCTTTTCTAAATGGGTTTCAGTTATCCACACTTGGACCTTCTTTCTTCTTAAGCTTCCTACAGTCTGTGAGTTGCATCATTGGTATTTTGAACTTTTTGGCTAATGTCCACTTATCAGTGAGTACACATCATGCATGTCCTTTGGGTCAGGGTTATAACACTCAGAATGATATTTTCTAGTTCCATGTAAGTTTCATGCAAAATTCATGATGTCCTCATTTTTAGTAGCTGAACAGTATTTCATGTGTCAATGAACCACATTTCCTATATCGATCCTTCTGTTTAGGGACATCTTGGTTGTTTCCAGCCTCTGGCTGTTACAAATAAGGCTGCTATGATCACAGTGGTTCACATGTATTGTGGGTGTGGTGGAGCATCCTTTGGGTACATTCTTAAGAGTGGTGTAGCTGGGTCTTCAGTAGAACTATTTCCAATTTTCTGAGAAACTGCCAGATTGATTTCCAGAGTGACTGTGCAAGGAAGGAGTGTTCCTCTTTCTCTATATCCTTGCCAGCATGTACTGTGATCTTAGCCATTCTTACTGGTGTAAGGTAGAATCACAATGTCATTTTGATGATTTGCATTTCCTTGATGAACATATCTTTAAGTGCTTCTCAGCCACTTGGGATTCCTCTGTTGAGGATTCTCTGATTAACTCTGTACCCCATTTTTTTTAGTTGGGTTAATTGGATTTTTAAAGTCTAACTTGAGGAAATTCAATAAATCATCAAATCTTAACACAAAATCGTATACTCAACAAAACTGGAAAATCTAGGTGAAATAGATGATTTTCTAGACAAATATCACATACCAAAGTTAAATCAGATCAGGTAAACTATCTAAACAGTCTCATAACCCCTAAGGAAATAAGAACAGTCATTATAAAACCTCTCAACCAAAAAACAGGCCCAGGACTAGATGGTTTTAGTGCAGAATTCTACCAGACCTTCAAATAAGCTCTAATACCAAAACTCCTCAAACTATTCCATACAATAGAAACAGAAGAAACTCTACCTAATTCATTCTATGAAACCACAATTACTCTGATGCCTACACCACACAAAGACCTAACGAAAAAGAGAACTTCAGACGAATTTTACTTATGAATACCAATGCAAAAATACTCAATAAAATTCTCACAAACTGAATCCAAAGACACATCAAAATCATCTTCAAGTTGTCACTCCAATTCTATCACTATGTATTGATTCCATAAGGGAATTACATGGTATTTCAGAACCAATTACCTAATCTCATAACCTCATGGTTATGAGATTTAGATTGAAAAAAAAAGTCATGGTTAGGTGGCTTGTGGAGGTGTAATGCTGAAAAGAAAAAATTCTGTAAGAATGAGATTAAATATGTTCTTCCAGAGATAATATTGTTGAAAGTATCTTTGCCATATTCTCATTGATGATATGGTTATTTAGGTTTATAATCATTTTGTTAAGCATTTCAAAAGTCAATTTTTATTTATGTGCTACATATGTAATACCCTACAAAAGTTTATAGTATAACATATGTTTAAGGGAACAAATTTTAGAAACATTGTAAACTTTATATGTAATATATACATATATATATATATATATATATATATGTATATTCAATAACATTGAATCACGATTCTTTCCTTTTAACAAATTCCTCTGTAAAATAGTTTGCTTATATATATTACATACATACATACACAATAGATAAATATATAAGATAATATGGGTACACATTATAGGCATATAAAATAGATAAGATGATACGGCATATGCACATATGTATACACTAGACAGATATACAAGATAATGTGTATATATAAAATGCATATGTACACAAGAGAGTTAAGAGATTTTTTGTTTCATTAATTTTGATTAAAGGTTGTTGGTTGGAATTAAAAAGTTTGTGTCTTCAAAACTGCTTAAAAGAATCAGTGGTAAAGGTTGGGCTGAAGACCCTGGACACAGTAGGCCAGGGGCAGCACATTGAAGTGACCGCAGAACCTGAGATCAAGCCAGAAGCGGAATGTCAGTCTGCCACCCTGACTGTAGAGGAGGAAAGGGGCGATGTCTGTGTAGCTCAGGCCTGTTTGACAGGAAAGCTCTTAGTCTGAAATAGCCATAATTAGTATGGCTATGTCTTTCTACATTGTGACTACCCAGAAAAAAAAAAAGTTCTACTTTTACTCTTAAGCTAATCTTTAGGAATGCATATGCAGATTTTATCTGAAGTTAAATTCTATAATTCTGTGATGGCTTGTTTAGAAAAAAAAAGAAATCTCCAAAATCCTTCAGTTTATCCTGTATGAAATGTCTCTGCCTCATGGTGGCTGGCATGTTTTCATTCACAGGTAGTAATCTAAATCAGGCCCAGAAGGGATAGAAGGTCTTTGCTGTCCTCACAGAGAAGAGGAAGGTGGGGTGTCTTGGGCATCCTCAGGTCTCATCTGCTTCTCTTCCACCACCAGCACTGACTGCTAATGCAGAAATGTAGTGTGTGTCCAGCATGACTCACAGTGCTAGGAGATGGCACAAGGAGGCCTCAGTCCTCGCCAGCTGCCCATCCCCACCCTCTGCTCTGAGATCATTTTACTCTCCCTTGGTGGCCATAAAACAGTTCTTCAGTTTCAGCTGAAAGTCCAAGTCTCCAAACAGCTCTGAAAGATTTGGACAAGACTGTTTATTCACAGACTATTCATTAATCTTTTTTTTTCCTCTCTACACAAGCTTACGAAGTTGATGCCTGGTTAACTAAGAGAGTACAGATGCCCCAGGAATCTAGGGTTTACTCAGCATCCTTTTATTTGGCAGTAGATACTATCTCCAATCAGTTAACAAGTAATTTTCATTAAAGAGCTTTAAAATGCTCTCAGACAGCAGATTTGTTTTGTCACTTCTTCTTTGTTCCCTGTCTAACTCTTTATTTGTTTGTAGTCATCTTCAAGGTTTAGAGAGGGCATTGTTATTCTTGCTAAATCTTCCTTTCTCACTCTCAGACCAAATTAGCTGAGACACCCATGTGATAAATAAAATCTGGGTGATTGGTCCCACAGCCTTATCTTTAACATGAAGAAAAGAATAACTATCAATATTTCCTATCACCTTACTACAATCTAGGTACATGGTACAATCTAGGTACCTCAATACATGGTTCACCAGTAAAACTGAATAAACCTATTAACTGTCACACATTTTAAAATACACACAAAATTCAAAGGATAAGTATTATTCTAGTTACTTCACAGAGGTGACTATTGAAAACCGACATCAGCACGAACATAACAGACCTATTACTGGATAACCCATGACAGAGTAAAATCAGACACAATAAAACCAATGATAGCATACGCCATACCTTTAAAGAAAATTCTGAAATAAATTACCCAGAGCAGAATATCATTGTCTTGAGAACAGCATCAAATTGTCTTTGAAAGCAACAGGATAATGACATGCCCAGCTTGGAGTATATAATAGCATCAGTCTAAACTGATATGTCCAAGTTTGCTAAGCAACTGCTTGCCTGCTTAGTTAAGAGGTTAAATATCCCACCAAAATTCCCCCAATAATTTACTAGATTTAGTGTCTGGTGGGAATAGACACTGTGCCTCAAATCTGAGTGAAATCCAGATTCAATTTGTAGAGGTCAGAACCAGACATCAGCATCTAATGGACAGTATAAAAGAGAAATAAAATCTCAGTGGAACATTTTATAGTATTGTCTAGCAAAGTCTGTGGGACAGCACTTTATATGCTGATTAATTTCCCTAATCCTGTGAGTTTTAAAACAGGGTGTCTGGTAGCCTTCTTCCATCAGGAGAATCTGGAGAATTTATGACAGATTCACAGTGCGGTTCTTCACTTTAGCTATATATTATTGCTATCTGGAGACTTTTAGTTATCTAGATGTGAGATAGCACCTACCCTGTAAAAATCTTTCCAGATGCATCCATGTTTGAGCTGGCCTGAAAGAGCATTGGAGGTCCTGTTTTTGTGATATGGAAACTAATATCTATCAATACACTCTTCAGTGTAGACCTGAATTTAGTATGAACTAGAAGGTAATCTATGGTATTGAAGTATTTACAATGTTTATATGCAAGGAGTAGAAAGGAACCTTTGCTGAGAATCTCTGATCTTTCTAGATTCTTAATCCTTTTTTATATTGTTTTCTATATAGAGAACTTAGAACAAAAACGTTGATTAATTGAATGAAATTAGAGGGTATGGAGATAGCTGAGTTGCTAAAATGCTTTCTACACAAGCACAAGAAAGTGAATTTATCTACAGAACCCACATAAGAGAGCCAGGCATGGGAGGTCATGCTTGTAATCCTAGCATAGAGCATAAGTGGTGCAGATCTCCATGGTTCAGAGTAATTGTGGCTTCATAGAATGAGTAAGGTAATATTTCTCCAATTTCTATTTTGTAGACTAGTTTGAGGAGTATTAGTATTATCTTTTCTTTGAAAGACTGATAGAATTCTGCACTAAAACCATTCGTCCTGGGCTTTTTTTGTTTGGGAGGTTTTTGATGACTATTTATATTTCCTTAGGGGTTATAGGACTGTTTAGTTTACCTGATCTTGATTTAACTTTGGTACATGGCATCTGTCTAGAATATAATTCATTTTATATAGATTTTCCAGTTTTGTTGACTATAGGCTGTTATACTAGGTTCTGATAATATTTTAAATTTCCTCAGGCTCTGTTGTTATATATCCCTTTCCATTTCTGATTTTGTTGATCTGTCTCTGTGTCCTTTAATTAGATTGGCTAAGGGTTTATCTATCTTGTTGATTTTTCTCAAAGAACCAGCCCTGGGTTTTGTTGACTTTTTGTATAGTTCTCTTTGTTTTTAACTGATTGATTTCAACTCTGAGTTTGACTATTTGCTGCCACCTACTACTCCTGTGTTTGTTTTCTTCTTTCTGTTCTAGAGTTTTCAGGTATGTGGTTAAATTGCTTGCATATGATCTCTCCAATTTCTTTATGAATGCACTTAGTGCTATGAATTTTCCTCTTAGCACTGCTTTCATTGTGTCCCATAAGTTTGGGTATCAATTTATGAAAATGAAGTGGTGTCTTCATTTTCATTGAATTCTATAAAGTCTTTGATTCCTTCCTTCCTTCCTTCCTTCCTTCCTTCCTTCCTTCCTTCCTTCCTTCCTTCCTTCCTTCCTTCCTTCCTTTCTCCCATGACCAAGTTATCATTGATCAGAGAACTGTTCCGTTTCCATGGGTATGTGGGCTTCTTTTCTGCTGTTGTTATTGTTGCTGCTTTTCTTTGTCTGTTTTGTTATTGAAGTCTAGCCTTAGTCTGTGGTGATCTGATTGAATGAATGGAATCATTCCAATCTTCTTGTATTAGTTAGAGGCTTGTATTATGTTCAATTATATGATGAATTTTAGAAACAGTCCTGTGGGGTGCTGAGAAGAAGGTATAATCTCTTATTTTGGAATGAAATATTCTGTAGATAACTGAAAAACTCATTTGGTTCATAACTTCTGTTAGTTTTACTGCCTCTGTTTAGTTTCTGTTCATGTCTTGTCCTCTGGTGACAGTGGAGTTTTGAAGTCTCCCACTATTATTGTGTAATATTCAATATATGTTTTGAGCTATAGTGAAGTTTCTTTTATGAATGTGGGTACTCTTGCATTTGTAGCATAGGTGTTCAGGACTGAGACTTTCTCTTGGTAGATTTTTCCTTTGATGAATAGGAAGTGTCCTTCCCCATTTTATCTGATAACTTTTGATTGAAAGTCTATTTTATTGGATATTAGAATTGTAAAACTCCAGCTTGTTTCTTGGAACCATTTACTTGTTAAACTTATTTTCTAGTCCTTTACTCTGTTTTTGTCACTCAGTTGTGTTTTTGTATGCAGCAAAATGCTGGATCTTTTTTTTAATATATTCAGTCTCTTAACCTGTGTCTTTTTATTAGGGAATTGAATGCATTGATGTTGAGAGATATTAAAGACAGATTGTGGGGAAAAACACAGGCAGGGTGGCCCCTGGCTGGGCCTGCACAGCAGTGCCCCAGGCCCGCGGTGGAGGTGGCCCACGGGGGTTTACAGTGGCAGCACAGAGTCCCAGGGCTTCCCCATCGGCAGGTTCCCACATACTTGAGAAAGTCCAAGGTTCCAGAGGCTGGAAGCTTGGCAGCGGCAGGCACAGAAGACACGTGGAGTCCGTGGAAGTTTATTGTCCATGATGGGATAGTTGGATCTGAATGTGTGTGCGCTCCTCCCAAATGCCAGGAGGAGCTCTCTCATATAGGGAGTGGGAAAGAGGAGGGACTGGAGAGGAATAACTTAATTAGCTATGTCCCCTGACCTTTAGATAACTCATTAATAGATAAATCTCTTGAGGCAGAGGCCTGTTAGTCACGCCCTCTATCTGTGTCTTATGTGACTGATGATGCAGGTTAGATAGAGATGAGACCGCGTGTCAGGGCCCTGGGTTCCGGGGGCGTGGCCGAACACCTGCCATCTTGGGGTTCCAGTCTCGTGCCAACCCATGAACCAAGATGCCCTTCCACAGCCCGACAACAGATGATCATTAGTTCCTGTTATTTTTGTTGCTGAAGGTGGTATTATGTGACTTTATTATCTTCTTTTGGATTTGTTATGAACTATTTAGTGTCTCATATCTTCTCTCTATGTTTGAATTAGGGAAAGGATTAAAGAAGCTCAAAAGGAGAACAACCCTATAGGAAGAGGAGTAATATAGCTAACCCAGACTCCAGGGAGCTCCCAGAAACTGAGCCACCAACCACGAGCATACGTAGGCACATATTTAGCAGATGTCTTCCTAGTCTCTCCTCAGTGGGAGATATTCTTAATGCTCAAGAGACTGTAGACTCCAGGGAAGGGGGAGGTCTTGTGGAAGTAAGCACCCTCTCAGAGGCAAGGCGGAGAAGGAATGGGATGAGGAACTGTAGGAGGAGGACTGAGAGGGCTTGTAAATGAATAAAAAAAAATTAAATTTAAAAAAGAATAAAAATCAGTCTAAAAAATTAAGTAATAATATAAAAGATTCATCAACTTTGGAAAAGATTTTGACAGACCCCAGAAGTAAACTTCTTCCTCTGTAAATTAAATGGGAAAAAGTCTTAGTTCTCCAGTGCTGAAGATTAAACCTCTAGCTTAAAGTTTGAAAAGAATGTGTGCAATATCTTTTTAGCTGTCAGTTAGCAAGAAGCCATCACTAAGAGCTTTTGAAAGAGAATTTTTCCAACTGGCAATTAAGTTCAACACTTTGTGTCAAAGGCAAAAGAAATACAGTTCTATTCATGTATCTTTTGAAGGAACTGAGGAGGTCACTATTTGTTTGATTTCTATCACTGTCCTAAATACTGTTTACCACTGTAGATGGTCCCTTGTAAGATGATGTTTTTTTGTGTTAAAATTATGTTTTCTCATGTTAGTATGAATTCATATATTTCACTCTTGATACTAGCCTGACAGCATGTGCACTGAGAAAAGATTACTAATTTTCTAATGGGAATTTACCCCAGAAGACGTAGCCACTGATAAATTCCACAATTTTGGACCGTGGTAACCACCACAAGAAAAGTGAATATGCTTAAGACATTTTGGAGAACTTAGACAGCTTTGGGTGATAACTTTTTTTATATATATGCTAAATCACAGGTACAGCATACAGATAAAGGATATAAAGGAGATAGACTTCGACTAAAGAAGACTAACTAAAATGCCTTCAGCCACAACATCCAAAGATTATATTTTGTACCAGATCACAGGAATAAAAACATATTGTTAATTTCCTCCTAACATAATATTTAAAACTTATATACCTACTCTCTCTCATAGTTACAGAATATTTTTACTTTGATGGTATTTTTAGATAAAAGAAAATATAATATATAACTTAATTAATAACATTGTATAACATATTTCCATAATTATAGTTTTATGAGTTATTTCCTATCGTATAATAGACAAATTAATTTCTTATTATGTAAAAGAAATCAGTTAAATTAGTATTCTCACTGGAAGTATCTACTTAAAAATTAATGTATCTCTCCATATATCCTGTGCAATGTCCAGTTGAGTGGACACTATGAGCCAAATGAGTGAAATTGGATTTTATTTTCTGAGGTCCCAACTAGATATCAGTATCTAATTGGTAATCTAAAATATCAATATAATCTCACTGTTTCTTTTATAGGATTGTCCAGAAATATTTAAGTTTGTATTCAGAATCTATGATTTGACAGTAGAAAAATTGGCAGCCTTTTAAAACCAGAGAGCATGGGTTAATCTGCAGAAGGACACACTACAATTCTGAGAAGGAAACTTCTAGAAAAAGAGTTTTTCATGGTTGATATTTTTTCTCATCAAAAGATTATTAGTGAGGAATACCATCTCCTATGGTTAAGTATAATAGCTGAGGACTACAGTCCCTTGGACTGTTACAAAAACAAACTGTTCAAGTCAATCCTCATTATTCCTTACTTCTGGTATGAAGGATCATGCAGTTAACAAAAAATTCTTTTCGCTGTCAAAGCCATGTGAAGATATAGTGTTCAGAGTCACTTGAGCCTGAGATAAATCTGTTTGCTTGTTAGTCTATCTATGTAAGAAGCCACAGGCCACGGTGGTACTGGACCCCTGTTTCACTTGGGAGTGTGGGGGAGATTTTTTCCTCTGTGTTGACCTTTCTTTTTGTAGACAAGACATTGGTTAGATTATACTCAGTGGCATCTCAATGGTCCCTGTGAATAAGAGGACCGGTGACTCCTCTAAGTTGCAATACATTTTGAGAGGTGCCTCACAGTCTTACAGGCCCTGTGGAATGAGGGAGAAGATATTCTCCATCTAATTTCTTCAGGCTCTATCAGTAGTCAGCCTCCACACATGGTATTGTACAAATTCCTAAAGGGCCAGTTGCACCAATGTAGTGCTTTGCATGACTACATAAATAATGCTTTAGCTAAAAGTCAAATATTTAAAACTAAATCTTAATTGGTGATATACTTTTAAGTTTGGACCCATCTAAAGCTCATCTTTTACATACCCTTATTAACGCATTCTGACGTAACTTGTGAAAGCTGTCTAGCTCCCCCTTCCCTACTGTGGAAAATAGCTAGCTAATTTAGTCTTTATGAACAAATCTCTCTCTCACTAAAAGTACCTCCATTTTTACACCCTTACAGCTTACTTGGATCGTTAATACCATCACACATAATGAAATCAACAGATACAAATCCCAGGCTTTGACAGATCAGCAGAAATTTAGTGCAACAAAAAAGATAATTGCACAGTTAAACTTTGCCCTATCAAACAAATCCTATGTCAATCTATATATAGAAAGGGCAACTTTTCTCACTGGTCCATAGGGATTTGGCACACAGTCAGCCAGCTGCATAATTATGCTACACCTTGCTAAACAAGAATTATGTTGATCATAATGTTAAGGGATTTTTGTATTAACTTTTTGTCTCAATATTCCCCAGGAGACTGTAATCAAGGAGATCCAAAGGCTAACTTGTGAACTTAACACTGGCCAGTGAAAAGAGTTTCCAGCTATTAAACCAAATTAACATTATCCAGGGTGAATATCTTCTAGTGGACTGCATGACAAAGAAATTGTAAGTCTTGCTAATAAATGTGACATATCCTGCCAATGGTTCTTTTTGATTTCTTGTCTGTTCTCTTCCTGATAAAGGTAAACAGTTGCCTCAACTCTTTTCTTAATTACACATTAGTGGAATTATTGTAGTACTAACAATATGACTCTTTGCATGGTATGTTACAGATGCTATCTCACCCACATGGCACATAGCATGGGTACACTGATAATGGCTCTCCTAAATCCTGGATCTTTGCCATCTGTTAAGCTCTATCATGGATCTTTACATCAACACTCCTCTGAGACACTCTAACTGTTGTCCCATCCGCATCTCCATCTTTTCCAGCTTTGGCAGCAATTAGAGCCATTTGTGGCCCAAAAGCCCTAAGAGCAGTTAGGGTGACCACTGAGAGTGGTGAACTAGGGACTAGGAATTAGATACCTCAATAGGCAAACATGTAGTGAGGGAGGCTGTGGCCTATGTAATAAAGATGGTGAACTTCTAAGATTATTGACTTCTTCACCCTGATCACCTCCGTCCCCCCCAGAAAAGGCCAGGCAGCTTATAACAAAGGCTTGGCAGAATTTTTCTTTCACCAGTAACGCGCCTGACTGTGGACTTGAACTTTGAAAAGTTCAAGGCTGCCCAGTATGTGTTTCCAAAGACATTTAGGCCTCTTAGCCTGTTTGTCTGTGTTCAGTCTTAAAGTGGGGCAGGAGAACTCCCTCAAAGACCCTTACAGTACATTGCCATCAAGAAAAATGGAGCATCAGCGTGCAGAACGTCCTTTGCTTTGCAGAGGATCTTACTCTCTATGGGTCTGTGTGCAAATCTCCTCACCTCTAATAAAGGCTTTTCTTTCATTGTTTTCTTTTATTTTTGTTCATTTTATTTATTTTATGTATGATTGCTATGCTGCATACACATCTACATTCCAGAAAAGGAAATCAGATCACTTTCTAGATGATTATGAGCCATCACATGGGGTGCTGGAAATTGAATCTTTGGACTTCTGGAAAAGGACCTACTGCTCTTAATTGCTAACCCAACTCTCCAGCGAAATAAAGGTTTTCTTTACATGCTTTTTAAGAATGTGATTAAAGTGATGATGATTAAACAGATAGAATGTATATATGCATATATTTATGGATGTATATATGTCTGCCTCTGACACACAATGAATCAGAAAAGTCAAGTGCTTAAGATAAATATCAAAACACTAATGAGCCATCTTTAGTAGCACATTTAATCATTGGCAAAGTTAGGGTTTGAGCCACAAACTTCTGCTCTTCTTAAGTATTTTCTTCTTTTCTCTAATGTGCTAAAAGTGGGAGTAGAGATTGTCTGCTACTACTTTGAGCATCTTAGACTTTTTACAAAGACCATAAATTCTTGGAGCTGGACAGATGGCTCAGTGGTTGAGTTACTGCAGAAAACTTGTCTTCAGTTCTCATCATCCACTTAAAAAGTTAAAATCTCTTTACAACTCCTGTTCCAGTGATCCAGCGCCCTCTTATAGCACCTTTAAACACCAGGTACACAAACTAGGCACTTACAGGCAAAATACATAAAATATAAACAAATAATTTTTAAATAAAAAATAAATCATAAAAGACTGCAAATTTGTCAGAAAAGTTAAATGGCTTTTGTATATTATGTCTGTTGAGAGTAAAATAACTATTTCTCAAATCCTTGAGCATTTAGTCTTTGAAATCATAAAGGAATACTTTTATAATCACTAATTTTACATGATTTCCCCACATGAGCCTTCTTCGCTTTTCAAAGAAAGTGACAATATTTTAAGTTACTATGCCACCCCCTGCCAAATGAAGATATAATAAAGTATAAAAAACCAAAGACTTGTGTTCTGTATTTTGTAACATTTTGTAGTATTTTGTTTATACTTACTGTTTATACTTACTAGTAGAATTTTTTTATACTTACTTTTATGCTTTCTTATGTAAGGGATGTAGTAGGAATTAGGGAATTGTACACACTGGACAAATCATATACCACAAAATTACATTCCTGGCCAGGAAACTGTTTTCTGTTGGTACTTAAGGATTGTTAGTATTTTGTTATTGTTTTCTTTTCACTTTTTAAAAATTCTCTCACTCTATAGCTCAGGTTTGAACTCAATATATAACCCAGGTTGACCATGAACTAATGAAAATCCTACCTCAGCCTCTCCAGGTTTAGTATTAGAGGTTGAGCCATGATTAACACAGCTGTTTATTTTATAAGGTAAAATACTGTATTTTACTATGTGTATATGTTGAATAATAATCAAATTGAAGTCCTTAGGGAATTCATACTTTTATGCTTGCTGTTTTCTTGAAAGGTGATATTGAAAACCACTTTCTAGGCATTTCAAACATTTCTTTTAGCATTGTTGATCTAAGTGATCATTCTGGATCAGTGCTTTTCAGTCTGTAGGTCATAACCCCTTTTGGAGTTAAGAACATTTTCACAAGAGTCATATATCAGATATCACAGGAGTCATATATCAGATATGCAGCATAGCAGATATTGATACTACAATTCATAATAGTAGTAAAATTACAGTTATGAGGTAGAAACAAAAATAATTTTAGGGTTGGAGTCACCACCACATGAGGGTCCCCATTCAAGGGACAAAGATAAGAAGGTTGAGGACCACCATTCTAGATGACTTGAGGACACTAGAACACATTTTTCATACATAACTGTAAGCTGACATCCCTTTACCAGATTTCCCCCATTTGCACTCCTTTAACCTCTCCAGCTTTGTGTAAGGTTGAGCTTTGGGTTGAAAATTCCTCTATGCACCATATGTTTCATGCTTAGTCCTAGTTGGTGGAATCACTTTGAGAGGTTTAGAAGGTCTACAGGATGCTCTGGCCTAGCCACCATGGAATCACCCCACGACATACATGGTATTTCCTGCCATGATTTCAAGCCTTAGCCATCAATCTGCACGGTATCCTCAGAAAACAAGAGCTCATATGAACCTATCCTTTTGGAGAGTTATTTCTGTCAGTTACTTTGTTACAGTAGAGAGATAGTAATTTATACACATAAGCGCTATTCCCAGTACTTTCATAGGGTCAGTTTCTCTAGATAGACATATAAATGGGATCAGGGAGCTTTTGTTTTCTTTATATGCTTAGTTTGCTTCACTTAACACAATGCCTTTCCAGTGTATCCACTTTACATCAAATGACTGGACTTCGTATTCTAATGGCAAAGTAGAACTTCATTGAGAAAACATATACTACCCACTTTTTATCTTTTGAACAAGATCAAGTATAAAATATAAACTCCATTCTTTTTAACTTTTATCTACTGATGGGCATGTGGGTTGATTTCATATCTCAGCTACTGTTTCTAGTGAGTGCTACAATAAACATGATTATGCAGATATCTTTTCAGCATACTAATTTTGATCCATTAATAAAAACAACAAACTTTACCAATAGTGAGGTTGGTACATTCCATACTGACTTTATTTACAGTTATAAAGGATTTGTATTATGATTTCTACAACGCCTTCATTAATTTCATTCCCATTAACAGTATAAGAGAATTCATTTTTCATTACATGTATTAAAAGTTTCAATATCTTTTTGCTTGTCAGATACATAGTTCTTAGAAGAAAAGCAGAAAGGGTCTATAACATTATTTGGAAAAACTGCCTCAACTCTAGAGATAGAAGCCAGCATGAGCTACATAGTTATAACTTGTCTAAAATTAAGTAGGTAGATAGATGATCGATATAGTTGTTGATACAGATATTTATATAAAAATAAATACTTTTGAAATTGAAAAGCAAAATAGTCTTGAGACAAATGGCTTCTGAGTTTATATAGGGAAGTTTTATGAATGAAATTTCATGTGTTACACAAAAACTGACAAAAAAAACATTCTTTTAGAATAAGTTTTTGTTCATTTAATAAATTTTAAAAGTATGAGAAGTAAGTAAGTGAAGCAAGCACCAAGAGAAGAAAGCCAGACACAGTCCAGTGTCTACTTAAATTACAATTATTTTGGATGCAACACTGGGTAGAATTAGAGAAAACTATATTCATGTTTGAAATACTAAAAATGCTTAGTAAATTCCTTAAACTATTTATTTTTCAAATACAGAATTAACATTCAATGCCCATTGGCCTGGTAGGCTCTAGACTCAGGAATTCTAGGAGCCCATAGCTCTTGAAAGTGATTAATCACATTATTCTCTGTTTCCTTTCTTGGTCTCGTTGGTGCAATGATATGCTAGAAAGATAGCTGGAAAGTCCAGGAGCAGACAGCTATGAAATGTGCCAGAGGCACTCCAGATACATCAAAATGCGACTTGTTCCAAAGCAAGGGATTTATACATCATCATGGTATAGATGAGTAAGAGATTGAAGATCACAGATGTATAGATATCCAGATATATTCAGAAAATACACTACTATGTCTGAACTCCCAGGCTAGCTCAGCAGTAACTCCTGAATGTGGCTTCAGTGATAACTACTCTATCCATCACTTTTCCTATTTATAGATTATGTAAATATACTAAGTAACTCCATAGAAATGATAGTACTTCCCAGGTATTTCATAAATAAGGAAATTCAGATACATAAAGCATCTAGTAAAAGACTATTTAACTGTGTCCGACACCGTAGCTTTTTAGCATGCCGTCTTGAACAATGGTAAGCTTGGAATTTGTTGCTTAGATATCTAATAGCTCAAATTAACTTGTCTATGAAATTCATGCCTCAAAACCCCAGCCTTTCTAACTATACAGCAGTTTTTAACATAAGCGTAAAATATGTACATGTGTATATGTCATGTACAGATATATTTATCTTTGAAAGCTAATGTTATGAAAATAATATGCATTCTATTAAGTGACTAAACAGTATAACAACATAAAATTGGAGCCAAGAATATATCAAATGTAGTATTTGTACAGTAATCTGCTTTTTAAGACTATCTAATAGATTGTTAATAACAAATTAGCATTTTTTACTTGCTTACAGATCAACACAATAAGCATTGTCTATACCCGTATGACTTGATATTTGACTACATGCAGACAAAATAATTATGTAGTCCAGAAGTTAAAATATAGTTAAAAAGTTAAGAAGGCCAGTACAGAAATGTCTAGAAGCAACATTTAATTGTGTTTTGCTGACCATACTCATCACTTTAAGAATCTCAGACTAGTAACTGGAAAAGGTCAGAAATATTCTAGCTAAGAACAGGAGTGTGAACAGTCTAAGCACCCTCTACTCTTTATGAGTGGAATTCATGTGTGTGTCTATTCATTCTTAAGTCAGTCTGTAATGTTGTGAACATCTCAGCTCACAAAGACAAATATCAGTGCTTAAAAGACTGTTCTTGAGATGAAAAGGATTATTGCTTCCTAAGGCACTGAAAGTAAGATATATATTTTCACACACGTGCGCACACACACACACAGATATTTATTCACCATATATTCACAAATATATATTTTATTACTTATATTACTTATATTTTTCTACCAAACTCATGAAATGAAATTTTTTAAGTAAAAATGAAAACAAAATTCCTATTTTGCACTTAAGCTTAAAACTGTTTATTTATTGTTTTCTTCATCACCTTCATAGCTATCCTTCACTATTAAGTAACCGAGAGTTCATCCCTCTGACCTAGTGAGTGTAATACAACACAGCAGTAGTGTAGGCTTTTTATGGGTAAATAACATTTCTCACAAATAAAAATATCCTATTTCCGATATACTCTATAGCAATATATAAAATGGCAAATATTATAAAAATTAACTCATTTTTAAATCTGAGAAAAGTATAAGATGTGAATGAGAGTAGTTGGTGAATACCTGCAAACCACGGCCAGCTCTACCATGTTCTTCTATTCTCAGACAACAGTAGATCGCATGCGTGCCAGGTTCACGATTGCATCACCTGATGTTAACTATCTTCACTTTTCTTCTTTCGTGTGTACATAATGCAGGCACTGAGGCAAAGATCTTAATGTGATCTTTCAAAGTCCTTCAAAGGTTCTTATCCTTTTATATTTTGTGGATTTGCAACAGGAACTGAAATAATTGAAAAAGGAGAAATTAGTTCATCAAACAAATGTTACACAGCCAGACAAGAAGAATTGTGGGTGCCCCCAAACATCAGTGGAGCAGGGCCTCTGGAGTCATTAGGCCTGGAAGCAATTTTAAAGGGGAAGAAACCCATTCCTTTCAACACTTTTCTATACAAACCTTTAGAATTATCATGACATAAAAAGAAAACAGGACTTAGACTCATCTTCTTGCCCCAAACACCCAAGAACTGTCCTAAATTATATGGAATTAAGAATCTTAGGTATTAGGCCCTAGACACTGCTAGCATGTTTTAGTATAATTGGAAAAACAGTTCCCAATAACTTTAGGCTTGGATACATTTCTTGACTGTAGCACAGAGAGGAAGAATGAAAACAGAAGTCTATGCTTAGCTGTTGTGACTGCATGAAGATTGGCTTCTTAGGATGCTGACATGGTGAGAACTTGAAGGCCAGGAATGTACAATGACAGAAGGATATAAGAGAACAATTTCAATAATCTTTTCAAAATAATCTTTTCAATAATCTTTTTTTGGTTCTTTGTGAATTTCATATCAAGCTTCTCCCTCAACAGAGAAAAAATAATTCCCATTGAGGAAGCTGTAGTGTGTCATAGTGTGTCATGTCCCACTTCGTTGCTTGCAAATGTTCATTGCAGTGAGTTTTTGGTCTGGCCCAAGGCTCTAGCTTCTGCTACACTATAAATACAGGAATCTCACTGGGACTCCTCTAGGATATCCTGTTGTTGCCGTGGATATCCTGTTGTTGCCGTGCGTCATGGAGATCCTTTAGTTTAGGATCTGCAGGACTGGTCCCTTTACAGAAACCAGCAGTTCATCTATGGGGTAGATGTTTTTTGTGGACCAGATAAAAGGTCTAGATCTGGGCCTGAGAAGTACCTGAGCTGGTCAGCCTGCCAGTTCTCCTGTACCCAACACCAACCAGGTTGCGGTCTCCTGCCCTGCACTGGCTAGCTCGTCCAATGCCAAAGCCATCAAGGGCAGTGCCAAATCTCCCAATCCCATGCCCTTGGAGCCCCTTCATTTACACCATGGCTAACAGGGCTAGTTGTACCGTTTTCCAGGCAAGTTTCAAGGCTGGTTATCCTAAGTCCTGGAGCACATGAGGTCCAGGGCTGGCTGGATCTCCCGGTGTGTTATCTTTGGGGCCGGCTCATCTGCAGTCCTTTGCTAACATGATTAATCTGATTATGCTTTGGCTCCTCAATCTCTCAGGCAAGGGCAGAAAGCAGCCATATTCTTCACCAAAATACCACAAACACGGCCTCTGGGACAGATAATAACACCCTTCTCCTCTCAAATCCCTTGAGACAGGCTGCTACAATTTAAATCACTCTCAGCACAAGCGACTGCCATATTCCTACCAGGATCACCTTCAAGCACGACTGAAACACTGCACCACTTTTGAAATCGAGAGTACTCAACTCCACAATCTACCTAACAAAAACACCATCAGGCCTATTATACCAATACTCCACCAATGGTACCAGCTTCTCTCAGAATTTCCATTGATGTGAAATGACACTATGTCCAAAGCCACATATAAACATGTAATTGGGGCTGGCTGACAGGTTCTGAGTTTCTAACCATTATCATCATGGCACGAAGCCTGGCATCTTCCAGATGAGAATGACATTGGAGGAGCTGATACTTCTATATCTTGTTGTGAATGCTAACAGAAGTCTGTTTTAGACATCCAAAAAAAAAAAAAAAAAGAGGATTAAGGGTAAAAAGAGTGAGGTTCAATACCCAACACCACCATGACACACTTCTTTCAATAAAGCCAGCCTACTTCAACAAGGCCTCATTATCTAATAGTCCAAGAATATTCAAACAACCACCCTGAGGAGAGCTAAAGGAATCTGGTACAATAGAACTTGTGGAGGTCTCCTTATTCATGATTTTCAATTACAGTACAGAAAAATAATATAATCTCTTTCCAATGGCTTTGTTTACTACTATGAAAACATCTGACATTTAAGTCTTTCTTCAGATTTTTAAAAATCACTTCTCCTATTTAATCAGCATCATAAATGTGAGATCCAATATCAGTTATATCTCTAATCCATTCAGCTATAAGTTCTCAATTTGCATTTAGTGTCTAATCCCCTTTTCACATTATGAATTAGTAAATACAAAGGAAAAATTTAGAATCCATATTTAGTCAGATTTTTAAATCTTAATAATATTCTAATTGGGACTGATGCCAATGTTTGCAAACAATCAGTAAAGGAATTCTTTGTGAGTTATATAATTTTAGTAAGAGACTCGGACCTCTTTTTCTGAGAATTTATCCCATTTATCTGAGGCATCTAATGCTGAGAAATGACAGAGAGCCTAGAGTGGATCATACAGTACAATCTGGCTTTATAACTCAGTATGTTGACCTTTACCTAGCAATCCATCCTGGGACATATCAGTGCCACTTGCCCAATTTTTTGTTTGGTAGTCACAGGTTCCTCTTTAAGGAATTTTTATCATGAAACTGAAAACAAGCTTCCAATATTGCAGTTTCCAAACATATCCAGTCTTTTGGAAAAATTCTGTTCTGAGCTGCCATTGAATTTACCGTCTGTTTTACATAGAATCAATAAATACTACAGAAAGCAATGGCTTTCTTATGTCTACTAAAATCTAACATTCATTAAAGGATTCCATTTAATGTTTCCATAACCATCAAACTATTTTGTAAGGTGACATGCCACAACTGGATAAACTAAGGTGGTTTTTAAACTAAGGTGAATAAACTAAGGTGGGGGGCACAATCTTGAGCCCCCCACTTTCAGGTTCCTTATGGGATGGTGTGTTAGGCCCTTGTCAAAATTCTTCTGGCTGTGTCTGACTATTGTTCTTATTCTTGTTTATATGTCTCTCTAACTTTCTTGTAAGGCTTTTATCTTACATAAAATGTTCATATTTACCTAGCAATCCATCCTGGGACATATCAGTGCCACTTGCCCAATTTTTTGTTTGGTAGTCACAGGTTCCTCTTTTATCTTATAGATCCACTTTTCAATTGAGCTGGTACATTAAGCCATTAAGGTTAATAAGAATAAAGTCAAAAATATCAATAAGAAATAATCATAATCAATGTTGAACTAATTGCAGTGAAGTCATTTAGCTTTTCATTTTCTGCTCTCTATTTTCATGATGACTGCATGACATAACCTTGATAAGACATAGTCCATGGCCTCAACTGATGCTCCAAAGACGAGGAACAGAGATTGTGTTTGTTACCTGAACTGAGGGGCTAAGCAATGGAGTTCAGCTTGCTCAGTGCCCATTTCACATCACTCTGTCCCTGCAGAGGATCCCAAGGTGTGGACACACCTAACTTGTAGCCAGGTCTATGACTACAGGTGCAGGGAAACAGTACTGGTTTCCGTCTACTCAGTGATGCTGGATTCTCCACCAATGCAACACTCAGAGAACCTAGAGATTGTCATAGGTAGAATAAGCTCTGCAGCAGTTGATATTACTCAGTTGTTCAGACAGTGTTATAAAGTACGGATAGAACAAGGTCCTTAGAATAGAAAGATCATTTCTACTTCTACTCTGTCATCTCAGAAAGGAAGACTGGCAGAGAGGGAATGGTAAGATTTTTATAACTGACATGGAT
>NW_021621167.1:0-10920 GCF_004785775.1 Grammomys surdaster | reverse complement strand
CAGACTTCTTTGGATGAATCTCCTTCCTCATAGATCATTTCCACAGTTTGGATAGGCCCAAATTATATAGCCAGTGAGACAGCCAGGCTGATTCAGGGTCTTTTTCTCTTTCCTGTGTGACCCCTTGAAAGAGAACTGAGTTGACAGCAGTACCAGCAACTGCTGAAGAGGAGAAACTGGCTGTAGTCTGTGCTGATAAATCTGCAGTGAGGGAATGTCCCTTCACAATTATCTCTGTTAAAGTTTTGATTGAAATTTGGTTTTGCATGGTTTTGTTTTCTCTTATGTCATTGAGATATTACATGTTCCTGTTATTCATTTTGATTTTGCTAATGATTTTCACAGTTTATATTTCCATTCATATTATAATTTGTTTTTTTAATTTATTACTTATGAATAAAATGTTGATATGTAACTCTTGACTCTTTTTTTAATTTTATTTAATCTTTCTTTTACACTTCAGATTTTATCCCTCTCCATGGTCACACTCTGATGGTTTAACATACTGTTCTGCTCACCAACTGTCTCTCCGAAAAGGTCACCAACCTCCCCCCTCCAACCCCTACTCCACCCAAACCTCCCCATTCCTTGGGGTCCTTTGAGGGGTAGGTGCACCTTCTATGACTGAATCCAGACCTGGCAGTCCACTTTTGGTATATGTGTTGGCAGCCTCGTATCAGCTTGTTTATACTGGGTAATTGGTGGCCCAGTGTCTGGGAGATCTCTGGGGTCCAGGTTATTTGAGACTATTGATCCTCCTACAAGGTTACCCTACGCCTCAGCTACTTCAAGGTTTTTACTAAGTCAATTACAGGGGTCAGGAGCTTCTTTTCACTGGTTGAGAGTAAATATCTGAAACTGACACTTTTAGGTACTTGTTTGGTCATTCAGAGGGCAGTCATGATAGACCCCTTTTTGTGATTATTGTATACCCTCAGTAATAGTGTCGTGCCTCTGGTCCTCCTCTTGGCTAGGGCCCCCTTTGGGTCTGTTGCTGGACCTTCAGCCAGACTGATGATCATCTCAGGCTAGAACTCTGTCTGGGCTGCCTGGCTCTAGACTGGTGGTTCTCTCCCGATTTCTCCTTGCCTGCACCTGCCTATGTTGCCCCATTCAGAAGTTTTATGTCTAAGGCTCATTTCTGACCATGTTCCATTGTCACAGGCAGGGTTGTCTTGTTTCCAGCTTGCTCCCCACCACTGATTCCAATCTAGACCTATACAGAAGTAGGTTATTTCTGGATCACTCTTTAGAGGGTGCTTTAGATTATGTTTTCCCTCTTAGATACTTTCTTAATTTGTGATTCAAATATCATCCCATTCCAGGTTCCCACCCACCAAAGATATCCCTATACACCATCTCTCCTTCCCCTGCTTCTATGAGGGTGCTCGCCAACTTCCCACCCACTTCAGCCTCCCCTCCCTGGCATTCCCCTACACTGGGGCACTGAGCCTTCATTGGACCAAGAGCAAATCCTATTGATGCCTCACAAGAGCTTCTTCTGCTACATATGTAGCTGGAGCCATGAGTCCTTCCATGTGTACTTTTTGTTTGGTGCTTTAGTCCCTGAGAGCTCTGTGTGTGTGGGGAGTTCTGGTTGATTAATATTGTTGTTCTTCCTATGGGGTTGAGAACACCTTCAGCTCCTTCAGTCCTGTGTCATACTCTTCATCATTCAGATGTTCTCAGACCACAACACTGAGCTTTGACATAGCGTCTCTCTTCTCTGCCACCTACTGAGGCACATGAGACATAACTGCCACACTTGTATGATCTAGGAGCAGACAATATCAATAATTTAAAACATTAAGTGTCAGTTGAATTCTGGTCTGTATGATTGAAGAGTACAACACCAAACCCAAAAGCAACAACAATAACAACAACAAAACAGATAAACACTATTTTCAAAGGAAAGACTTATTACCAAAGAAGAGTTAGCCAATCTTTTATCAAATCTTGAACTAGACCAGGAGATTCCTAAGCTCTGGCCGTGTAGTGAAGACTCACCAACCCAAAACATAGTTTGACAAGACTACAGAAAAGTTGTCTCCAATAGTAGGAATTAATCAATACTGCTTAGTATTGCTTACCTTAACATCGTAAAGTTTGATAAATGCTTACAAATAATGAAAGGTATTCAAATTCTATCAAGAATATCATTGGAAGTTTGATGTGGATGGTATTGAATTTATATTGTTCACTTTCAATAGTATAATCATTTCAAAGTATTAATTCAGACACTCTATGACTGCAGGAGACCACTGCATCTTTTTTTGTCTTCTAAAATAAATTTTATTTCAATGCCTTTAAAGTTCACTATAGTGGATGTACATTCATTGTTTTATTCTCCCTACTAGGTTGTCCTTCAACATACCCACTCCTTATCTTGTATCAATTTTCATAAAATTCTTACTCATTATATAATATCATCCCAGTAATTCTCCATATACCTATGTATTTAAAATGGAGAAATTTCCAGTCATGGTCAAAATCCTTTTGGTACCTATAATTCTGAAACACTTCGAGTTGCCTGCATAATTAATGATTAGGTCAAATATTCACTGAAGTCTATGGTGGGAAAATAATGAAGAGAAACAGACAACATACACAACTTGTGAAGTAATAATAGATTGTTGTATGCAGTTGCTAGAATTTTTTTTTTGAAAATCGATTCTATTCTCATGCTGCGTACCCTGATTATGGCTTGCCCTACTTTCCTCCTATCAGTTCCTCCCCACTTCCTCTACCTTCCTGATCCATCCCTTTCTGCTTATTATGAGAAAAGAACAGACTTCAAAGAATGAGCTTCCAAACGTGAGAAAAATATAGTAAAATGAAAAAAAAAGTTATGATACTGAAGTTGAACACACTAACCAAACAGGAGATAAAGGGTTCCTAGAACAGGCACAAGAGTCAGTGACAAACTTGTTCAGTGTCCCATAAAAGTATTAAGCTAATAACTAAAAAAAAGATGCAGAAGACCTGGTGTAAGCCCAGGTCGGCCATGTACTTGAGTTTCAGTCTGGATGAGCTCCTATGGCCATTGCTTAGTTAGTTCAGAGAGCCTAGTTCCCTAGGTGTCCTTTGTCCCCTTTTATCATCATTGTGTCTCCTGTTCTACAGGAGTATCTAATGGAGGTGACTGAAGCATGGAGGGAAACAGTGAGACCCATGGAGAGAGGATCAGTGGTAGGGAAACATCAGGGAAGAAGTTGGGTTAAGTTGAGAGTGCTAGGTGATACATTGCCCCAGCAAAAAGCCAACAGCATTAAACTATATAGATGTATCTGTGTCATTATTAGTAAAACTCCAATAGGACCTGAGAAGCCTTGTCCTGAGCTCTGAGTAGAAGGAAGTGATAAGAGCTCCAATTTAGAGAAAATCTGTGCAAAATGTCTCGTTGTGGGTATCTTCATCTGTTCACATCTGCTACTAGAAGAACTCTTCTGATGATGAATAGATAGGACACTGATATTTGATCATAACTGAATTTCTTTAGAAATTATTTGAGATTTTTTTTTAAAGATCACCAATGATTTGATCTACTCTAGGTCTCTAGGCTACCTAGGCTCTGATTCTTAGTTTCCTGAGTACTGTTAGAAATGGGTTCGATCTAGGAGAATAGGCTATAACTCAAAACAGTCATTGGTTGGCTACTCCCAAAAATTCTGGGTCACAATTGCCCTAGCATTGACAGATTGCCTAGGCAAAACATACTGTAGGTCAAGATTTTGTTGCTGAGTTGTCTGTTTCTCTTTTAATAGCCTGCAGATTATCATCCCTCACAAAAACACTAGAATTTAGGGAAAGGCATCTATGTAGGCACCAGCTGACTTTTCCATGTTCAGTGAATTGTGTGGTTGTTGTCATCAGTAGTGGGGACCACTGTCAGTTTGCAGATAGCATACTTTTGTCTCAGCACAAGCCTGAGGTGTTGGATGATCTCCACGGGACTCTCTTGACAAAAACTCAAATAAATCCAACTAAGTTCTCCCACTGGAAGCTTTTCATGACTAGAAGAGATGACCAGTTAAGACTCTGTATTCCCCAATACTAAAACTCCTCATTAGGAACACCATCACACTTTCCAGAACATTTCCACTGTGTTAGGTTTACAATTCCCCAAATGGTTCCCCAGTACTAGCTACCTCTGCTCCACCTCACCACTTGTATGATCCTCCTTCTCCATCACATCTCCACCTACCCCTGGTCAGCTGATAAAATCTACTTAACTTCTTCCTCCCAGTAAAAACCAAAAGATCTTCTAAATCTCTGTCTCTCAACTTTCCTAATGCTGTGACCATTTATTTAATATAGTTTCTTATGTTGAGGTAACTCCCAATGTTAAAATTGTTTTACTCTGCCTTCTTAACTGCAATTTTGCTACTGTTAGGAATTATAATGTAAATAGCTCATACACAGGATATGTGATATGCAACCACTGTGAACTACCCATTTAACCTCAGTGTGGTGTGTCGATAGAAGTAAATATTTCAGGAGGTGGTCTATGGCCCCTTGTTTCCAAATAACTGAAGAGGAGTTTTATGTCTGCTCTAATCCATTTTAACTCTCCAATTCAATACTCAGACCATATGAAGCCTGAGAAGAAGGAAAATGAAAGTGTTTGTATCCCATTGCTTCTTAGGAGGGTGAACAAAGTACTCACATGAGGAAATAGGGAGACAACTTGTGGAGCAGAGACTGAAGGTAAGGCTGTTCAGAGACTGCTCCACCTGGAGATCCATTTCTTATACCTGGACACTATTGTAGATGCTGGAAAGTTCTTGCTGACAGAGATCTGAAATAGATGTCTCCTGAGAGGCTCTACCAGAGCCTGAAAAATACTGAAGCAGTTGATCTCAGTAAACTATTGAACTGAGTGCTAGTTTCCAAGTGGAATTATTGGAGAAGGGACTGAAGCAGCTGAGGGGGGTTGCAGCCACATGGAGGGAGCAAAAGTGTCAACTTGCCAGACTCCAAGGAGCTCTAAGGCACTGGAAGACCAAACAAAGGATACACACAGAGGGATCTGTGGCTCTCGCCACATATGTAGCAGAGGATGGCATTGTTGGTCATAAATGGGAGGAGAAGCTACTTGGGCCTGGGTATTTTTGATGCCCCAGTGTATGTGAATTGAAGAAAGGGAAGACTGAAGTGGATGGGTGGGTGGGGGAGCACCCTCATAGAGTAGGAGGGAGGTGGATTGAAATGGGAATTTCTGTAAGGGAGACCTGGAAAGAAAAACATTTGAAATGTAAATAAAGAAAATGTCCAAAATAAAAATAATTAAAAAAAATAAAAAGACTTGGAGACCTGGTATTGCTTATTAACAAGCTGTACGGAATAATACCTTAATAACATCTGATTGTCACTCAACCAAACTGCTAATAATCAAATTGCCAACTATATGCTCACTCTGGTATATAGCTGTTCTCTAATGGTGACCTCATGGAAATTCTCCCTTTTCTCTTCAGGTGGCTTCTCTACAGTATTCTCCTCCTACAGGCCCTGCTCTCTTACAAGGCATGTCATCTGGGACCCCTGAAACTCGAATACACTTCCTGACTGAATTGGGAGATCCCACTCTATTCTCTTCTGTGCAGTGAATAGACTGATCAATACTTTTACTGACCAATCAAGTGTGATGAAAATTAATTAATTTTCAGAAATTTGAGAATCTTCTCTTGAGAATTCCCTATTTAGAAGTTTACCCCATTTTCAACAGAATGACTTGTTCTTTTCATACAAAGTTTCTTGAGCTCTCTATATATTTTGAATACAAGCATTCTGTTTCTCTCTCCAGAGTTGGTAAAAATCTTACCATATCCTGAAGGATACTGCTTTATCCAACTGAAGATGTCCTTACAGAAGCTTTTCTGTCTCTTGCGGTGCTATTTATTGCTTGTAGTTCTGAGTGCCTGAGCTCTCCATACTCTGTTCAAAAATTCTCCTGTTCCAATATTCCCCAACTACTCATCTAGCAGATCCAGTGCATCTGTCTTTATGTTGAAATCTTTGATCCATAAGCATCAGAGGTTTTCCAGCTTCTGATATCTTTGTCAATTGCTTAGTTCAAAAATGAGGTTTTTTATCATACAAGTCTTTTGCTGGCTTGCTTTGATTTTTCCCAGGATATTTTATATTATTTGAGTCTATTGTGAAAGGTGTTGTTTCCTTGATTTCTCAGTTCATTTGGCATTTGAATATAAGAGATCTAGTCATTATTTTTTTTTATTTTCCTAGAATTCTCCAAGTGTTTATAAGCGATAGAATTTCCCTGGTGAAATTTTATTGGCTCACTTATGCTTACTATCATATCATGTTCTAATGTTGAAACATTGATTCATTTTTGAGTCAATAGTTGTTCAATTTTCATGAGTTTATAGACTTTCTGTTGTCTGTCATATACAGCTATTTAGAGTAGCCATCTTATAAAATTCAGGGTGTAATGTAAATTTTTTGTATCTTTTGAGACTTGTTTTTTTTTTTTTTCTGATTACAAGATCAATTTTTCCAAAAGTTCCACCAGGTAAATAGAGAAAGTTATAGTCTTTGTAGTTTGGTTAAAATGTTTCGTAAATATCTGTTTAGGCCTTTGGTTTATAACCTTTCTTGGATCCAGTATTTCAGTGTTTAGTCCTTGTCTAGATGACCTGTCCATTTGTGAGATTGGAGTACTAAAGTATCCCAGTGTCGTGTGTGAGTGTCCCTAGGTGATTTAAGCAGTAGTACTGTTTTCTTTACAGAAATGTGTGACCTTGTGCCTGGGACATAGATGTTAAAAATTGAAATATCATGTTGACAGATGTTTTCTTTGATAAGTAAATAATGATCTTCCTAAATTCTTATATTTAGTTCTATTTTCCAGTTTCTTTGGTTAGATATTAAAATGGCTACACCTTCATGTTCTTGGTAATCATTGCATAGAACTGCCCTCTCTTAAATGCTGGTGTATTCTGCTGTAACTAGGCTTAACATATATCCTCCCACAGGCTTTCCTCATTGTGCAAAACCTCTATTTCATTGCATGACCACTTCTGCACTAGGACAGCAAATGCAACTGAGACTTCACCTTCAACCACAACATTCTCAGGCTTCTCACAATGTCAGTCCTCAGCTACCTCCCATGTCCCTTTCACACCTTGAAAACCACTAACACTGGGTCATTCTTACATATACAGAGTCTGTCTGTAGTACAAGTACATCCTTAACTATCTCTGGAACACATTATCTCTGCTGTCTCCGCTAACACTCCTAGAAGCTTTTACCCTCAATAGCTCTCATCTTCTCATGATCACTGCTGGTTTTTTGCTCTGGCTAAGTACCATCAATTGTTCTAGTAAACCCTGCTAGTCTTCACTCTAAAAGCTGAGCCATGTGGCTGAAGCTGCCGAGTTCTGCTTCTTGCTGGAACTAGACCATGCCCCCTTTTCTTTTATATCATTACCTGATTTCTGTTTGAAGTGATTTCATTCACTGCCTAAGCTTGGCTGTCCTGAAATTTGCTTTGCAGACTGACCTTGAACTCATTGATCTGTATGACTCTGTCTCCTGAATGCTGGGATTGAAAGAATGATCAAACATACCTGGACCAAGCGTTTGTACACCTGGAACTCTCTCTGTTCTAGCCTGGCCTTGAATTCAGAGAGCTCATTGCCTGTCTTCTGATGTGTTCCACCAGGCCTGAAACAAAAGACTTCCATGGCCAGCATTCTTCAAGATGTGGATCAAAATCCTGTGCTTCAAGCCTCACGTTCTGGATGACTAGTGTGCACTCTGATTCTGGACTGTTTTTCATTCCACATTTAAAGTCTAAATTAAAAGAGTAACCAGGTTATATCACCAAATATGACATGGCTATTCCCTGTTCAATTGGAAATACAAACAACAAGCTTAGCTGTATGGGATCTTTCCATAAGATCATCACCCCCTTGATCTGGGTATTCCTTTCAAAATGGAAGTCAGCACCTTTTCTCTTCCTAGTGCTCCTTTATTCCTTGAGCTTCTTTTTTTTTTTCTTCACTAACAGCTTGCTAATCTTCATCAAGACACTCTTCATGAGAGTAAGCCAGAGGGTGTAGTACTTGGAGGTCTTACGTTAGACTTCCTTGTTAACATGATTATTCTGATTTTGATCACACTAGCGTTTGCATACTCAATCTCTCTGTCAAGGGGAAAAAGCAGCCATATTCTTCACCAAAATATCACAAACGCTGACTCCAGGCCATATACTAATGTCCTTCTCCTCTCAAATCCCTCGAGATAGGCTGCTACAATTTAAATCACTCTCAGCATAAGTATCTTCCATATTCCTACTAGGATGGCCCAAAAGCACAACTGAAAGCATTGCACCACACTCCAAAAACAAAGTACCCAACTCTACATCCTACCTAACAAAAACACGATCAGGCCTATTACAGCAATACCCCACTAATGATACCAACTTCTCTCTTAGAATTTCCATTGGTGTGAAGAGACAGTATGTCCAAAGCTACATTTAAACAGGACAACATGTAATAGGGGCAGTCTTGCCCGTTCAGAGTTTCTAACCACTTTGATCATGGCATGAAGCCTGGCATTATCCAGATGAGAGTGACACTGCAGGAGCTGTTAGTTCTACGTCTTGTTGTAAATTCTAAAAGCCTGTCTCAAGGATAGCCAGAGGGAGGTCTCAGTACCTAACCTCATGGTGACACCCTTCAGCCAATAAAGCCAATCTATTTCAACAAGATCTCATCTCTTTATAGTGCCAGTCCTTGGTCCACACATACTAAAACAACCACCCCTAGGAGAGCTAAAACAATTAAGTGCAATAAAGAAAATTGTGGAGGTATTCTTATACATGGTTTTGAATTAAAATACAGAGCAATAGTAAAATAATCTTTCAAATGCCCTTGCTGATCAATATAAAAACATCTGACATTTTGATTTTTCTTCAGATTTTAAGAAATCACTTGTCCTATCTAATTAGCTTCATAAATGTGAGATCCAATATCAACTGTATCTCTAATCCATTCAGCTAATAGTTCCTATTTTGCATTTAATGTCTAATACCCTTTTCACATTCTAAATCAGTACATACAAAAGACAAACTTAGAATCCATATTTTTCAGATTTTTAAATCTTAATAAGGTTCTAATTGGGACTGATCTTTGCAAACAATCAGTAAAGGAATTCTTTGTGAGTTATATGATTTTAGTAAAGACTTGGACCTCTTTTTTTGAGAATTTATCACATTTATCTGAAGCATTTAATGCTGAGAAATGACAGAGAGCCTAGTGTTTGATCATACAGTACAATCTGGATTTATAACTCAGTATGTTCACCTTTACCTAGCAATATGTCCTGGGACATATCAATGCCACTTCCCAATTTATTGTTTGGTAGTCATAGGTTCCTCTTTATGCAGTTTTTATCATGAAACTGAAAACAACCTTCCAATATTGCTGTTGCCAAACATATGCAGTCTTGTGGAATAATTCTGTTCTAAGTGCCATTGACTTTACCATCCATTTGGCATAGAATGAATATATACTACAGAAAGCAATTGCTTTCTTATGTCTACTAAAATCTAACATTCATTAAAAGATTCCATTTAATGTTTCCATAACAGGCTAAGTACTTTGTAGTTTGATATGCCACAACTGGATAAACTAAGGTGGTTTTTCTCACAATCTTGAGCCCCCCACTTTCATGTTCCTTGTCAAAATTCTTCTGGCTGTGTCTAACTATTGTTCTTATTCTTGTCTATATGTCTCTATAACGTTCTTATAAGGCTTTTATCTTATAGATCCACTTTTCAATTGAGCTGGTACATTAAGCCATTAAGGTTAATAAGAATAAAGTCAAAAATATCAATAAGAAATAATCATAATCAATATTGAACTAATTGCAGTGAAGTCATTTAGCTTTTCATTTTCTGCTCTCTATTTTCATGATGACTGCATGACATAACCATGATCAGACATAGTCCATGGCCTCAACTGATGCTCCAAAGACGGGGAACAGAGATTGTGTTTGTTACCTGAACTGAGGGGCTAAGCAATGGTGTTCAGCCTGCTCAGTGCCCATTTCACATCACTCTGTCCCTGCAGAGGATCTCAAGGAGTGCATCCATCTGCCTCGTAGCCAGGTCTATGACCACAGATGCAGGGAAACAGTGCTGGGTTCCCTCTACTCAGTGATGCTGGATTCTCCACCAATGCAGCACTCAGAGAACCTAGAGATTGTCATAGGTAGAATAAGCTCTGCAGCAGTTGATATTACTCAGTTGTTCAGACAGTGTTATAAAGTACAGATAGAACAAGGTCCTTAGGATAGAAAGATCATTTCTACTTCTACTCTGTTGTCTCAGAAAGAAAGACTGGCAGAGAGGGAATGGTAAGATTTTTATAACTGACATGGATTGGTAGGAGTGGCCTTGGATATTTCATTGGCTTTTTTTTTTCTGAAACAGGGTCTCAGGTATACCATGTTGTCTTCTACCTGACTTGCCAGGTTATCCTTGAGCTTAGAGAATCCTGCTTCCACTTTCCAAAATCTAGGCTTAAAATTGGGGCTTCCAAGGACTGTGAGGACAGGACTAGTCACTGAGAGAGATGGGTTTTCTAACATTGAGGCAAGTGTATCCCCCAGTATAGCTATAAGCATTTTCTTCCGTCTCTGCCACCTATTTCAAATTGTTGCTGTATTATGCCTGCTAATCACTGACACAAAAAAATTACTTGAGTAGAGCAAGGTAGAGCAGGGTGATTACATCCTGTTATATTCTGTATGACATCTGTTATTCTTACAACTTTACAAAAAGACTTACATATGACCCATCAAATTAAGGGTCAATATGCATTGTTCTATCTACAATGGCCTGATCAGAACTGACCACTGGACAGTACTTCCTGCAGCTTTATATGAGCTACTTGT
>NW_021621166.1:1783-3199 GCF_004785775.1 Grammomys surdaster | reverse complement strand
TGCATTCATTTCCACTTCACTTGTGAGTTATTTCACTGTTGTACTGAATGAGTCACTGATAATAACCATCCTAAAGATATATCATTCGATCTAGGGTATCAACCCCTGACTTTGAAATCCTGCGCTACTCAGTATCTCAGGGAACGGGCAAAATGAGAAGGACTTGAGGCCAAATTGTCACACAAACGACCTGTAGCTTAATGTTTCATGGAGTCTATTTTCCACTGAAATCCTATGACATTGATTTCCTTTGTATGCATTACTATTATCAGGCCAATCTTCAGGGTTCTATGAGGACAGTTAATTAAGATGAATTCCAATGCCTTTTGCCATGTAAAGATCCTATAGTTTCAAAATACCTGCAAATGACAGCAGTCCCCTAGGTTCTTTCCAGCTGCAAAGTCACGGTTTACTTACCATTGTATTTTTCTGACTTGTATGTTAGAACTCTTGTGATTAAATTCTATAAGCAAGTGTCTCAAGTAAAACACAGGTTTATTTGATTGGTAATTTCAGACAATATCGTATTATTTGGAAAGCTTATGCTAGAAACTAAAGTTCTAAAGTAATGATCTAAAATGATGTTCAGACTACTCAAAGCCAATGCCAACTACTGTCACACAGGAAACTTTTCACCTTCCTTCCTCCACCTCCCTTGTGCTGTGACTATGGCAGCTTCAAAGGCTGACACACAAGTCAATTCTTTCACAGGTTTCTCTTTATTTGTACTTACTCCTCCCAGCAAAAGGGCTGAGACCTTAGAAAACACTCATGCACTGGTCTCTTTTTCTACTCACTGACTAATCAGGCCACAGCATGGAAGGTGTTACAGGACTATCTTCCAGAATTGGGTGGCAGAGGCAAAACTGAGTGTTCAAAGTAATTCTAAATTAGTGTTAGTATTCTGTCTAAACTCCACCTCCACAGTTATCTGGCAACACTCAGGTATGCTCCTCCACACAGTTACCTGGCAATAGCCAGGTAGGCGTGCCCACTATAAAAGGGGCTGCTTCCCTCCTCCTCTCTCTCTCACTCTCTTGCCTATAGCTTCTCCTCACCCTTCCTCCCTTCCCTTACCCCTCTCTCCACGTGGTCATGGCCGGCCTCCACTTCTCACCTCTCTCTCCTCTTTCTCCACCATCTACTCCCGTTTCTCTCCCTACCTTTGCCCTCTGCCCCGAATAAACCTCCTCCCCTTTGGAACTGTTTGGTCTGGTGTTGTCTGTTCCAAGCTGCACGGCGAAGTCTAACAAATAGGATAAGGCAAGCCTGAGCTACAGGACATACTGCTATAAACAGAGACAAATAATCAAAGCAATTTAGAAAAGAAATGGAAATTCTTAGTGATCTACAAACACTGAAGAATTCAAACTAATAAGGAATTAAACAATGATTCTTTTAAAAATCGCACATAAC
>NW_021621166.1:978-1773 GCF_004785775.1 Grammomys surdaster | reverse complement strand
TCTATCTAGAAGATACCACAAAAGAGGCCTTTCCGAATTTGGCATCCTGCTAAGGATGTTTCTACATGCAAGCCCTTGCACCAAGCGGTTTGTGCAGATGCAGCTCCTGTAATGAAGTTATTCAGATGCCACCGCTGACTACATCTAGTAGCTAAGACCACGTGGAACCTCACAGGGGCCTGCTAGTTTTCAACTCCCAGAGGGGAGGGCCCACCACCCAGACTCCAGCTTCTCAGACCACCTCTCCTTCACTTAGGGGCAGGTTTCACATGCTCACCATATTGCGATTTAGTAGCTCAGCCTGTCAGCGCTCCAGTAAGCAGACCCAGCAGCAGAGGTCAAAGCACATCACACCAACCACTCAAGGCTGTTTGCTCAGGAATGGTGCTCAACCAGAAGCACAGCACAAAGAAAGGAGAAGTACACTCCTCCTCTGAGTGGAACCACTCGTTGGAGGCCCTGATTGGCCAGTGAATCTTGACTGACATGATTATTTTCTTTAGGGTTAGAGTGTGCTGAACCTGCAGCAGGAAGAACTCTCCTTTTCTTCCGATTGGAAATTCTTCTTGTAGGCCGTGATTGGCCTGGGAATCTTGAGTGACATGAGCACCTCCCTTAGGGTTAGAGTGCCCTGAAGGCACACAGTAAAGGGTTTCCTGGCCCAGGATTCTACTCCAGGAGCTGACCCTTTTCACATCTGCAAGATTTTTGTTTCAGTATCACTTGTGCCTGTCTTCTAATAACCTATCTTTCTGTCTTCCAGAACTATGCAGGCATTTCTTCCTTCCCCTTCCC
>NW_021621166.1:183-968 GCF_004785775.1 Grammomys surdaster | reverse complement strand
ATCCAACTAGTAACACAAAGACTTTGTACCAATGGAAGGTTGAAGAATACAGCAGTGCCTGTATGTCTCAGGTGGTCTTCAGCATACACCAAAATTCCAAAAACAGAACCTCTAATGCTAGAAAATAAGGTGATCTTTCTAGCCAGACTATAGCAAGTAATACAAAACAGAAGGAGCTACCATCTTTGATTTCCTTTATATAAGTAGGCTGCCACCAGAAGCTGTTGCCTAGATTAAAGGTTTTTCCTGTCATCTCAAAAGCTCCATATTAAAGAAGGAATATCCCATGTTCAATATTGCAAATAATAAAAAGGCCTCACAGTGCCCACTTATTTCAGTTTTAAATAATTAACTTCAGTAATTTGAACTGAAGTGCATTTTACCTCATCCTGCATGCTGTCTGTCTCAAGGCTGTGACATCTTCGTGCAAGACTCCATTATTTTATACTTTATTTTATGTCTATGAGTGTTTTCCTGGCACTTGTTTTTGTGCAGTACCTGCAATAGACAGAAGAGAGCATTAGATCCCTTGTGATTTCAGTCACAGCAACTCTTTTAATGCTCCTGTGATTTCTGAGAATGCAACCTGTGTCATCATCTGTAACATCCAATGCTATCAACTAAGCTATCTCTGTTTCTAATATAATTTAATTTAAAATTAATTTTTAGATATTTGCAATGTATTTTATCATTGTCTGTAACCTTTACCTTTGTACTTTTTTCCTATAACAAACTATGTGGTAGGTTTGGTAAAAACATGCTAAACAAGTGAGGTAACTTCATTT
>NW_021621166.1:0-173 GCF_004785775.1 Grammomys surdaster | reverse complement strand
TTTTATCTATTGAGACTTTCAGAGGCACACCCAAACTCTACCATTTCAGGATACACCTAGGAGTATCTGAAAAGGCAATATCTTCCTATGCTTAGGTATTTTACTAATCAATTATGTTTTCAATGAACCATAATCAAATATACTTCAACAATTTATATGCTTGTTTGTATTAT
>NW_021621165.1:0-4190 GCF_004785775.1 Grammomys surdaster | reverse complement strand
CAATATCTTCATTTAAATACCAATTCTGTCATTATCTTTATTTAAAAACCAATTGTGTCAATATCGTATTTAATAATCAATTATGTAGTAACCAATTCTGTCCATATATTTATTTTATACTCAATTATGTAATAACCTATTCTGTCAATATCTTTATTTAATAACCAGTTCTGTCAATATCTTTATTTAACAACCAATTATGTCAATATCTTTATTTAATAATCAATTTTGTCCTAACGAATTCTGTTAATATCTTTATTTAAAAACCAACTCTGACAATATCTTTATTTAAAAACCAATTCTGTCAACATTTTAATTTAAAAACCAGTTCTGTCAATACCTTTATTTTATAACCAATTCTGTCTCTCAGTATCTTTATTTAATAACCTATCCTGTCAATATCTTTATTTAAAAACCAATTCTGTCAATATCTTTATTTAAAAACCAATTCTGTCAATATCTTTCTTTAACTAACAATTCTGTCAATAAGTTTATTAAATAACCAGCTCTGTCAATATCTGTATATAATAACCAATTCTGTCTCTCAATATCTTTATTTAATAACCAATTCTGTCAATACCTTTTTTAACAAATAATTCTGTCAACATTTTAATTTAAAAACCAGTTCTGTCCATATCTTTATTTAATAACCAATTGTGTCTCTCAATATCTTTATTTAATAACAAATCCTGTCAATGTCTTTATTTAATATCCAATTCTGCCATTATCTTTATTTAATAACCAATTATGTAATAACCGATTCTGTCAATATCTTTTTTTTTTGAACATTTATATAGAGTTTACTCCGAAGAAATATTTTATAGATACAGTGTCTTTTTTTTTTTTAAATGTTGGTATTTCTTTTTTTTTTTTGAACATGAAATGCTTTTTTATAGCATGTTTTACAAGGGGAGGGGGTAAGAGGGTCCAGGTGGTGGAAAAGTACAAAATCTTCTTGGCCTGTGCCTTGAAACATGTCAGCCACTTTAGCAAAGTGGCTGGATATAAAATTAACTCAAGCAAATCAGTAGCCTTCCTCTACTCAAAAGATAAACTGGCTGAGAAAGAAATTATGGAAATGACACCCTTCAAAATAGTCACAGATAATATAAAATACCTTGGTGTGAACCTAACCAAGCAAGTAAAAGACCTGTATGACAAGAACTTCATTCCCCTGAAGAAAGAAATCGAAGCCGATCTCGGAAGATGGAAAGATCTCCCATGCTCATGGATTGGAAGGATTAACATAGTAAAAATGGCTATTTTGCCAAAAGCCATCTACAGATTTAATGCAATTCCCATCAAAATTCCCACTCAATTCTTCTCAGAGATAGAAAGAGCAATCTTAAAATTTATTTGGAATAACAAAAAACCCAGAATTGCGAAAACTACTCTCAGCAATAAAAGAACTTCTGGAGGAATCACCATCCCCGACTTCAAGCTGTACTACAAAGCAATAGTGATAAAAACTGCATGGTATTGGAACAGAGACAGGCAGGAGGATCAGTGGAATAGAATAGAAGACCCAGAAATGAACCCCCATACCTATGGTAACTTAATCTTTGACAAAGGGGCTAAAACCATCGAATGGAAAAAAGATAGCACTGTCAATATCTTTATTTAATAACCCTCTCTGTCAATATATTTATTTAAAAACCAATTCTGTCAACATCTTTATTTAAGCAACAATTCTCACAATATCTTTATTTAAAATCCAATTCTGTCAATATCGTTATTTAATAATCAGTTTTGTAATAACGAATTCTGTCAATATCTTTATTGAATAAACAGTTCTGAAAATATCTTTGATTAAAAAACAATTTTGTCAATATCTTTATTTAATAATCAATTCTGTAATAACTAATTCTGTCAATATGTTTATTTAATAACCAATTCTGTCAGTATCTTTATTTAATAACCAGTTATGTCTATATCTTTATTTAAAAACCAATTCTGTCAATATCTTTATTTAAAAACCAATTCTGACAATATCTTTACTCAGTAACAATTTCTCTCAAAATTTTTATCTAATAATAAGTTTTGTAACAACCAATTCTGTCAATATATTTATTTAACAAACAATTCCGTCAATAACTTTATTTAATAAACAATTCTGTCTATATCTTTATTTAAAAACCAATTCTGTCAATATCTTTATTTAAAAACCAATTCTGAAAAAAAAAAAAAAAAAACTCAAGCAGTGTACCATATCTTCTGAAGAACTGCAGGTAGATCATAATTCAAGGCAGTGTACCATATAGACGATGACATGTTTCAAGGCACAGGCCAAGAAGATTTTGTACTTTTCCACCACCTGGACCCTCTTACCCCCTCCCCTTGTAAAACATGCTATAAATAAGCATTTCATGTTCAAAAAAAAAGAAATTAATAAATAATAATAATATAAAAAAAACCAATTCTGTCAAAAGCGTTACTTAATAACCAATTTTGTAATAACCAATTCAGTCAATATCTTAGTTTTATAATCAGTTCAGTAATAACCAATTCTGTCAATATATTTATTTAGAAACCAATTCTGTCAATAACTTTATTTAATAAACAATTCTGTCAATATCTTTTTTTCAAAACCAATTGTGTCAATATCTTTTTTTAAAAACCAATTCTGTCAATATCTTTATTTAATAAAATATGATGTAATGAAAAGTTCTGTCAATATCTATATTTAAAAACCAAATCTGTCAATATCTTTATTTAATAACCAATTATGTCGATATCTTTATTTAATAATCAATTTTGTAATAACGAATTCTGTCAATATCTTTATTTAAAAACCAATTCTGACAATATCTTTATTCAATAACCAATTCTGTCAATATCTTTATTTAATAATAAGTTCTGTTGTAACTAATTCTGTCAATACCTTTTTTAATAACCAATTCTGTCAATATCTTTATTTAATAACCAATTCTGTCAATAACTTTACTAAATAAACAACTCTGTGAATATCTTTATTTAAAAACCAATTCTGTCAATATCTTTAATTAAACACCATTTCTGTCAATATCTTTACTTAAAAATCAATTCTGTCAATATCTTTTTATAATAACCAATTCTATCAATATCTATATTTAATAAACAGTTCTGTCAATATCTTTATTTAAAAACCAATTCTGACAAAGTCTTTATTTAATAAACAATTCTGTCAAAATCTTTATTTAAAAACCAATTCTGTCAATATCTTTATTTAAAAACCAAATCTGTCAATGTCTTTACTTAAAAACCAATTCTGACAACATTTTAATTTAAAAACGAGTTCTGTAAATATCTTTATTTAATAACCTATTCTGTCAATATATTTATTTAAAAACCAATTCTGTCAACATCTTTATTTAAACAACAATTCTCTCAATATCTTTATTTAAAATCCAATTCTGTCAATATCGTTATTTAATAATCAGTATTGTAATAACCAATTCTGTCAATTTCTTTATTGAATGAACAGTTCTGTCAGTATCTTTATTTAATAAACAATTTTGTCAATATCTTTATTTAATAATCAATTCTGTAATAACTAATTCTGTCAATATCTTTACTTAATAACCAATTCTGTCAATATCTTTATTTAATAAACAGTTCTGTCAATATCTTTATTTAAAAACCAATTCTGTCAATTTCTTTATTTAATAAACAATTCTGTCTATATCTTTAATAGCCGATTCTGTCAATATCTTTGATTAAAAAACAATTCTGTCAATATCTTTATTTAAAAGCCAATTCTATCAATATCTTTATTTAAAAACCAATTCTGACAATATCTTTATTCAAAAATCATTTCTTTCAAAATTTTTATCTAATAATAAGTTCTGTAATAACCAATTCTGTCAATATATTTATTTAACAACCAATTCCGTCAATAACTTTATTTAATAAACAATTCTGTCTATATCTTTATTTAAAAACCAATTCTGTCAATATCTTTATTTAAAAACCAATTCTGTCAATAGCGTTATTTAAAAACCAATTTTGTAATAACCAATTCTGTCAATATCTTTATTTAATAAACAGTTCTGTCAATATATTTAATTAATAACTAATTCTGTCAATATCTTTATAGCATAATCAATTTTGTTTAATCATTTCTGTCAATCTCTTTATTTAAAAACCAATTCGGTCAATATCGTAATATAATAACCAATTCTGTCAATATCTTTATTAATAATCAATTATGT
>NW_021621164.1:0-12020 GCF_004785775.1 Grammomys surdaster | reverse complement strand
TGGTGACTGGTCTTTCCACATTCCTAAAGAAAGCCTAAAGAATATTTTATATCTAAAAAGGATTCTATATACCCAGTATCCATAACTTTTCCCTCTACATTCCCCCATTTTTTTCTAATGATAGTTTTTAATCATCAAAACTTAACTCCGCTTCTTCTAATGTAAATCTGATTACAGATCTTGCATTTCAGTATCTTCATAGCTTCTATTTCCCTGTCTGAGGGTTTGATATTGATGGCATAGCAATAAAAGCTGAACAGCACTAACTCTCTAACAAAGGTAACTGATCTCTTTAAGAAGAAAAAAAAACAGAATCAAAAGAGGACCAGGGAAAATATCAGAGTGGTAATGTCTAATTCCTGAAGCATGTCCTGAAAGGCTGCCTCATGGTTGTGCTGCCCGCCATTGGCCACACCCACAGGGTTTCTAGTGTCCTCTGGAATGCTGCACCGGCCTCCGTTGTTGCTGGTCGCCTGCTCCCACCGGTATAGCTCGTTTCTCCACAGGCCAAACATGGTCGGACATCGCAGGCAGCTTGGTAGTGTTGAACTAGAACCACGTCACACTCGGGTCTCTAGTCTCGTAGGCCCCTTTCAGCTGTTCTCAGACCTCGCGTCAGACCATTTTAAGTGCTTTTATGTAGGCAAACAAGGATTTAGAAAGGACAGCATTAGGATCATTCATTCTGCCCGCCCCAGTAAGTGGCAGAGTACCCCACACAAAATCTCAAAGGGTGTAAGCTTAAATCACTCTAGAGTGTTCCACACTCAGAACAAGGCAAAGGGAAGGGGGGCTGTCTAGTCATTACCACCGGTCTCCAATGCTAATTTGGTTAAGGTCTCCTTAATTGTTCTATTTATCCTCTCTATCTGTCCTGAACTCTGGGGTTTATAAGCACAATGTAATTTCCAATTAATCCCCAGCTGTGTGGCCAGTCCCTAACTAAACTGGGCAACAAAGACCATTAACAGACCCAGTTAGTTACCTTGGGTATTCCAAACCTTGGAAAGATTTCTTCCAGGATCTTCTTTCCATATTTTGCCAGCTTGACTTCTGTGAAGTCCATCTCCCAGTAAGCTCTGGGCCAGTCGCCCCTCAGTCTCTTCCCATTGGTTAAGGCACAAGCTCTATAGTTTCTCACCACAGCTTTCGCCAAATCAGACAGTCCTTCTTCTTGTGGGAGGATTAATTTACCATCTCAGTTTTTTATTACCCCATAAGGGGTTTCAGAGTGAAAGCCCAAATTGTCCATCACTTGATGGTCGTTGGTGGCATATCTGAAACTGGTATCTCGAGTGTCAAAATAGTCTCTGGAACCCTTACTGCTAGAATCATTGCTCCCTGAGCAGCTTTCTAGGCAGCCATGTCAGCCATCTGATTTCCTTTTTGCAACAGTGTCCTGAGCCCTTTGGTTTTGGTTCAAAGAGGCTCAGTATTTCTGCGTTGTCAGCAGCCCTCTTTGTCTATAGATTGCACCATGTATATGAGCCGTGGCAAAGGCATATCGGTACTAGCTTTCCATCTGCCACTGAATCTCCCGCCATTCGCTTACCTTCCACCACGAAACTGCTGCCATCTGTATAGCAGTTCAGACTTCCTGGCCAGGGCTGGTCCTTCAGGTCGCTCCGAGTACCTGTTTCTTCTGCCAGGATATCAACACAGTGATGGATGGGAGAAGAGTCGTCAGTCACAGGCAGAAAGGTGGCAGGATTCAAGATGGCCGGGGGTGCAAAGATCACCCCTTTCAGTCAACAACAGGCTCCGATAGTGCATCACGCGAGTATTAGTCATCCATCAGTCAGGGGGCTGCTGGAAAGTTGATGCTGCCAAAAGTCCTCTCTGGGGGAGCGAACTGAGGAGGTTAAGTGTCTTGTATTGGCTTGTAATCATTAGTGTCTGGCTTCTTCAGTTTCAACCCAAACTTTTGGGAATTCTGCTAGCCACTCACTGATATCTGGGGCTTCCGTCTTTGTCACCCAGGTTCTCTGTCTGTCTAGTTCCTATCTTATCTTTTGCCTTTCTCTCCTGCACTGCGGCCAAAATCCTTCTCGCCTGTACACTTTCTCTGCCTCCTTAACTAAATCTTCCAGTAACCTCTCAAGAAACACAGACAGTGGCTCGTTTTGGTCCCTGAAGGACTTCTCTTACCTTGGCCAAATTGGTGGGCCATCTCACTGCCCTTGGAGACCCGCTAGAGCCCGATGGTAGACCACCAGCCGCCCCTTACCTGCAGTTAAGGGGGAATCCAGCATCAATCTCATTGGGAAGCTGCATAGGCTGCCCGTTGTCACCAGGAACGTTCTTACAGGCTTCTAACAGAATTCTTTCCTTCTCTTCAGTAGTAAAGAGAACCTGTAAATGCTATTGACAGTCATCCCAGGTGGGCTGGAGGGAAAACATCAAAGACTCTACCAGTCACGTCAGACTGGCTGGGTTGTCTGGAAAGGAGGGGTCTTCTAAGAACCCCACAGATATCTTTTCTCTTTCTTAAGGGGAGGGGGGCTAAATTTGTCTTTACCACTGTATCTAATTGACAGCAGGCTAGTACTGTGTCACGGCTTTTCCTATTTTTTCTTACTCTAGCAATCATTTCCACCTGCTCTATCTTCTTCTCAACCATAAACATGAGTGAGTCAAAATTTCTGGAGCTCACGATTGAACTGCCAACTGCAGCCAGTGTTTCACTATACTTTTTTTTAAGTTTCTTTTTGCAATACTAGAGTGTAACCATAATTTTGAGAAACAAAACCAATTTTTTAACAATGCAGACAATCTATTTTCTCTAAAGTCAACACTAAAATGCATTACTTTCAGGTTACAAAGTTGGCTGTCAGTTCTTATACATGAATGCATGATAGTGCAGCTTTTAACAACTCATAAGAGACATTGTTTTAAATCCTATCTCTATACATCTGGTTTCTGAATGACTCCAAACCTGAGTTACAAGCTTTAAGCCAACTTTCTTTTACCAAGGTTGCAAATTCTTAACCATACCAAATACCTTATAGGCCAAATAATCTATAACCAAGACATGCAGAACATTTTTATGCTTTAAAAACCAGTCATAAACAAAAATGAAGTAAATGTACAGCTTATATTTTTTCAAACAAAATTTTCTTACTTTTTCTGGCTGTAATTTCAGAAGAAGCACCTTGTCACCTGCTAAACTCAATAATCAATGAGACCAAGGCAGGGCTCTAAAAGTCAATTGAAACTGGTTTTTTGTTTTTACTTTTCTTTACTCTTAACTTCTTGTAAGGCTATTAGCCATTCCTTGAGGCAAAACTTTCTAGTGATATAATTCCATATGCATTTCTTGGAATGGCAGCTGGAGTAGGCAAGTCAGGCTGTAATTAATTTCTCCAGCATAATCATTATATAGCTCCTGGACCATAAACTGTCTCTTTTAAATGTCCTTGGGTCTGAGGCTGACCTGTCTTCCCCAAGGAAGAAGCAAGGCAATAAAACAAATTCCAGAAAACACCTTTCCAGGGACTAGTCAGAGTGACCATGACAACAGGAATGTCACACCAGCTTCTGCTGAGCCCTCTCTGAGCTTTGTCCTAACTCAAATTTGAAAGTTCTTAATTTAGGCCTATCTACAAATTCCTAAAGTAGTTCATCAAGGCCTTATCTGATCCCAGATAAAACTTACACTGAAATCTTCTTTTCAATCTTGGGGGAAGAAAAAAATCAGTTTCTTTACCATGAAAGCAAAAAAGTTCTTAGCCTCTCCAAGAGCAGCCTGTGCAAAGAATCATTTTTGCCAGGGCTCCTCCTGCTGTGCCTCACTTTTATCCACAGAGCAGGGGGACTTGCCTATAAGTTTTAACCCTTTTTATCTTTCTGAACATAAAACATAGAACAGACATTTATTCTAATAAAACAAAGACAGACAACGACACACGTGGACAAATTTGGCGCCAAGGACTCACAATAGACATAGAAAGCATAACCAAGAATCTCTCCGGTAGGAGCCAGAGAGTTCCTTTTCTTTTGCTAACACACCGCGGAGATCAGACAATTGTTATAGCTATTTCTCTGTCAATGGCCATGTTAACTCATGTTAACTCTTGTTAACTCAGGATATTTAGCACAGTAGAGTCAGTTCAAAATAACGTCAGTCACAGTCCAAAAACACACAAACAGTTCATCAAGAAAACAGAAAAAACACAGTCAGTTCACCCCCATCATGGGCGGTGAATATACCAGGTACAGAGTATTCTCACCCCTATCACAGGTGCAGAGACGGGTTACACAATCAAGACATGAAAGACTGCCAGTGAGAGAACCTAATGACCAGATGACATGGCCAGCCCATGCTGGACCTAATTTAACAGATTTCTTACATCACCAGCAATGAACAACACAGAATTAGTTGTGCCTTTAACTTAGTTAAAAGGTCCCTACGCAGCAAAGGGGTAGGACACTCAGGTATCACTAGGAAGGAATGAGACACCTGTCCTTTTCCCAGGTCTACTGTTCTCGTGGTGGTCCACGAATATGAGTTCTGTCCAGTGGCTCCAATAACTATGGTTTGCTTACTTCCCAACTTCCCCAGGGGTTTCTTGAGCACTGAGAATTCTGCTCCCATGTCGACAAGAAAGTCCATGGGGGTCCCCTCCACTTTCAGGGTTACCCTAGGCTCGGGGAGGGGGGCCAAGCCCTGACCCCCCTAGTCTTCATTGCTACCTAGGGCCAGAGCCTTAAGTCCCTTCTTGGCGGGACACTCTCTGGCCCAATGTCCTCTCTCCTTGCAATAGGCACATTGGTAGGTGCCGGACCTATAGCTCGGAGAAGTAGAGAAAACAGTGGAGTCGGGTCCTTCCGGACTCAACCCTCTCCGGCTCCTAGTGCCAGTTGCCGGCCCCCCGCCCCTGGCTGCTCCCTGTGGTTCCGGACTTGGTGCCGAGGCCGGGGGAGCCTGTGGTGGTTGATGATAAGGGGGGGCAGTGGCGGACTTGGCCACTCAGGTGGCTCCTCTATCTCGGGATAGATCTTAGGCGGAGCTGAGGGTTTAGTTTCCGAGTCCGGTTTCAGTTTGGGTTTGGGCGTTTTAGGCCCGGAACTGCAGAGAGCCAGGGCTCAGGAGCCTGGCTGTCTCTTAACCCATGGTCTCACCCACGGAGGGGGATTCTGGATCAGGTTCTGCCAAACCACGATGTATGGCTGTTGATCGGGATGTGACCCTGGTCCTTCCTGAAAAATAGTAGCTTTTACTGCAGAAATAGTAGTCGCGTCAAAAGTCCCCTCAGGTGGCCATCCCACATCAAGTTTTGGCCACTCTGAGGCACAGAAAGTCTGCCAACGTCCCTTCCTGATGTTAACCGATAACTCATTGCCTCTGTCCTTCACCTCTGTCCAGTGGTCTAAAGTCAGGCTTAAGGGAGTCACTACAGTCTGTCCCATAACTGTCAACAAGCAACACAAAACACAGACAAAACAACTACACTAACCGTCTCAACCAAGAAGGCCAAAACCAATACAGAAAAACAGATGGCCAGGAGGTCTCTCACACCTCCTCTAGCTAGAGGACCACCGTGTCCTCCCCGGCCTCCAGATGGGCACCCACCAGGCGTCCCTGGGGTCCCTTCCTCTCCCGGGACGTCTCCCGGGTTGTGGCAGTGGTAACCCTCCTAGCACGTCTGCTGGTCACCCATTCGCCTCCTGCCGAGACAAAAGGTTTGCTGTCTCTTACGAGACAGAAACAGCTGCCAAGCCAAACCATAGAAGTGCACTTTCCAGAATTCCAAACGAGACGGATCGACACACAAAACACACAAACAAAACCGCGGTGCCCTTACCTCCCAGTGGGGGTCTCAGAGATCAGGGTGGTCGCAAATCCCGGACGAGCCCCCAATGAAGACCTCTGCAGAGGGGAGACCCTCTCTCAAGTCTCAGAAAGTCGCGACCACCCAGTAATCTACTCGAGACACCATATACCGGAGCAATTGCGAGGTTATTTATTAGGGCGTGACAACTAGTTGCTGGTCAATTCGCATGCCCACGCAGGAGCTGAATTGACCCCGACTGCCAGTTTGGAACGGGTTTTAAAGGGAAAAACCACAAACCAAGGAAATGAGGAGGGGGTGAGGGGGTTGCTAGGGTGGTATAACATAAAAATAGTGGAACATTCCAAAGGAACCCAACCTACATGAGTCAGGATCAGATGAAAACTCTCTGTACGCTTATCTTTCTCAAGAATGTAGTCCTGCCCTGTCACTTCGGCCTTGCCCTGTCACTTCGGCCTTGCCCTGTCACTATGGTTCTCAGCTTGGTTCCACCTGACTAAATTGCATTCTTTCCTTTCTCTTTGTGGGTCGGCCAGTTCCAGTAATGGTGACTGGTCTTTCCACATTCCTAAAGAAAGCCTAAAGAATATTTTATATCTAAAAAGGATTCTATATACCCAGTATCCATAACTTTTCCCTCTACATTTACACATGACGAAGACCAGCTGCATCACCAGGTACATCCTTTGCTATCTCTGGAACACAGCTTCATTGTACTCTCAGAAAACAAACCCCAGAAAATTTCACCTCACTGATGATGGTTTTTCTTGATCACCAATAATTTTTTGAATATAGCTAACAGTATCAACTGTGTCAGTAGTCCCTTCTTGTCTTGCCTCTAAAGCCAGAGGCACATGGACAAAGCTGCTGAGTTGTGCTGCTTTCTGGGGCTGGAACATGGCCCTTCTATTACATTATCACCAGCTTTCTAATTTTCAACAACTTCACTGCCTAAGCTTGGTGCTTTTGGAACTTACTTGGTAGTTTAACCTTGAACTCAGAGATCTGCATGGCTCTGTCTCCTGAATGCTGGGATTAAGGTGTATGTGTGACACTTTGACTTTACCTAAGCTTTTCTTTACCTAAAACTTGTTCTGGACCAGAATGACTTGAACCATAAATCTGCTTGAGTCTCATCTCCTGGGATTTAAGGCATGTACCACCATGCCTGGACATAAGTATTTCCTTTTAGATCTTAAATTGAAAACCCAGAATCAAAATGATAATCTATTCTTTGTCAATTTGACACATACTTGTATCTCCTTATGTCCACATGGAAACAATAACCAGGTAATAATAATGCCCATCATGATACAGTTCTCCTTCATACAACTTCACATCCATAAGTTTAGGTGGATTGAATCTTGCCATAACATCACCATTTCTTTAATACCATCGATAGCTTTGATCACAGGATTTACCTTCATTCAACTTCCTGTTGACCCTTTTCTCTTTGAATCTAACATTTTAAAATTTTCATTTCTAAAATTACTATGATTGATCAAAAAAATCACCATAAAAATATACACAAGGCAAAGGCTATGCTTGGCTTTCTTGAGACTTTATTTGTCAAGACAATCAATATAAACCTCCTTAGCTTAGCCTCAAGGACACTCTTCAGACAAGGGAAAAAGGCAGAAACATTCTTCAGCAAAACATCATAAAAATTACATACAAAATTCAAATCAAACTTAGTACATATGTGTGTGTTCCATATTCCTACTAGAACTGACCATTGAGTTCCACTTAACCTATGTACCAATCCAAAGTCTAAAAATCCACATTGCTCCAAAGAAAAACATCATCAAGCCTATCATAGCAATACTTATGTCTGGGGTACCAACTTCTGTCTTAGATCGAATTTCCATTGCTAAGAAGAGGCACTGTGAGCAAGGCTACTGTTTTAGAGGCAAGGATTTAATTGAGCCTGGTTTACAGTTTCAAATGTTGAGTCAGTTACCATCAAAGCAGGAAGAATAGCAGCATGCAGGCAGCCATGATGCTGGAGATGGAGCTCAGAGTTCTGTATCTTCATGAGAAGGCAACCAGGAAGAGATGGTCTTCCAGCCAAACAGTAGGAGGGTCTGTTTTATCCTGGCCAGAGCTCCAAAGACCTCCATCATAGGAATTGACATCCTTCAAGACAGTACTATCAATTCCAACAAGGTCGAATATCATAATATTGCTGATTCTTAGGTCCACGCATATTCAATAGACAGCAGTGCATTTCTACTATGAATTCCTTCATGCATTTAAATATGATTAGGACATGCAGAGGCTTTAACACTTTGATTATTTTCACAACGTTTCTCTCTAATATGTGTTCATTTTGGTATTCAAAGACTACTGTGGTATGTAAAGTATTTTCCATCTTGACAAGGTTTCTGTCCAATATGTGTTCTTTAATGTCTTAGGAAACTATAGTGATATAAACAGGCTTTTCCATGTCCATTTCATTCATAAAGTTTCTCTAAAGTGTGTGTTCCTTGAAGTATTTGGAGAGGATAGTGACATGCAAAGGCTTTACCACATTTATTACACTCATAGGGCTTCTCTCCACCATGTGCTCCTTCATGTATTTGGAGACAAGTGTGATATGCAAAGGCTTTCTCACATCGGTTAAATTCATGAGGTTTCTCTCCTGCACATTTTCTTTTGTGTATTCAGAGATGACTGTCCTGGAAAGGCTTTACCTCATTCATGATATTCATGCAGTTTCTCTACAGTATGTGTTGTTTTATGTATTGGGGGATAACTGTAACACCCAAGGGCTTAATACACTGATTACCTTGATAGGGTTGCTCTCTTGAATGTGTTCTATTATGTGTTTGCAGATGACAGTGAATTCACAAGGTTTTACCACAGCGATTACATTAACAAAGGTTCTCACAAGAGTCATTTTTGTGTGTGTGTGTGTAAAGAATGATGATATGTAAAGGCTGTACCACATCGATGGCATTCATGAGGTTTATCTCTTGTGTGGGTTTTTTATAAGAATGCAAATGACGGTGACTTGCAAATGCTTTGGAACACTGATTACATTCATCAGGTTTGTCTCTGATATGTGCTCTTTTATAATAATAGAGACTACAAGGTTGTGAAAAGTTTATAACTCTTTGCTTACATTCATGAGGTTTCCTTCCAGTATGGGTCTTTTATGTTTTGGAAAGTAGTGGGACATGCAAAGGCTTTAGCACATTCATTACTGTCTTAGTCAGGGTTTCTATTCTTGAACAAATCATCATGAACTATAAGGAAGTTGGGGAGGAAAGGATTTATTGAGCTTACAAATCCATGTTGCTGTTCCTCACCAAAGAATGTCAGGACTGGAACTAAGCAGGTCAAAAAGCAGAAGCTGAAGCAGAGGCCATGGAAGGATGTTGTTTACTGGTTTGCTTCCCTTCCATTGACATCACACTACTTACTATAGCAACAATGGGTAGAGGCAAAGATATTATGAGGACAGCAGATCAATATTGTGTGATGCCGAAAATTAATCTACATGACTCACCTGCCCAGGGAACAGGTAACATCCTGGAATGCTGGAAGTTGTAGTTCTTGAAAAATAACAAGGTCCCATAGAACCCAAGACTACCTTCAAAAGAATGATGAGACCCACAGTGGGCCCTCCTAACTTATCACTAATTGAAAAAATGCCACACAGGTGAATCTCATGGAGGCATTTCCTCAAATGAACCTCCTTTCTCTGTGATAACTCCAGCCCATGTCAAGTTCCACACAAAACCAGCCAGTACAATTACATTCATACTTTCTCTCCAACATGGGCTCTTTTATACTTTTGTAGAAAATAATTTTGAAAAATCCTTTTGTCACATGGATTATATTAATAAGATTTCTCTCCAGTATGTGGTCTTTTACAGTTTTGGAGACATCTCCCTTGTAAATAGGCTTTACCACATTAATTACATTCTTAAGGGTTTTCTCCAGTATGTTTTCTTTTATGATATTTGTAGAGTACGCTGGTCTGAAAATACTTTACCACATTAATTACTTGCATGAGTTTTCTCTCCAGTATGTGTTCTTTTATGACATTGGAGAGTACTCTGCTGTGAAAAGGCTTTACCACATTGGTTACATTCATAAGGTTTATCTCCAGTATGTGTTCTTTTATGACTTTTGAGATTACTCTGATCTGAAAACGCTTTACCACATTGATTACATTCATAGGGTTTCTCTCCAGTATGTGTCCTTATATGATATTGGAGATGAGTGAATCTTGTAAAGGCTTTACCACATTGATTACATTCATAGGGTTTCTCTCCTGTATGTGTCCTTATATGATATTGGAGATGAGCGAATCTTGTAAAGGCTTTACCACATTGATTACATTCATAAAGTTTCTCTCCAGTATGGGTTCTTTTATGACTTTTGAGAGTACTCTGTATTGCAAAAGCTTTACCACACTCATTACATTGATAAGGTTTCTCTCCAGTATGTGTTCTTTTATGACATTGGAGATTACTCTGTTGTGAAACGGCTTTACCACATTGATTACATTCATAAGGTTTCTCTCCTGTATGTGTTCTTTTATGACATTGGAGACTACTGTGACATGAGAAGGCTTTACTACATTGATTATATTCATGAAGTTTCTCACCAGTATGTGTTTTTTTATGATATTGGAAATGACTATGCATTGCAAAGGCTTTACCACACTGATTACATTCATATGGTTTCTTCCCGCTATGACTTCGTACATGCCTGCAATGATAACCGGCACAAATGAAAGCTTTACCACTTTCATTACCCTGATCAATCATTTAATCAATATGAATTAATGTTACAGTTTGGTTTATTAATAAAGAAGAACCATATCTTAAGGTTTTATCACTTCATATGTTCATAGTGTTCTCCCCAACTCTGGCTTGATGCCTCTTTGAAAACACCTGTGATAACAAGAATATTTACTACATGGCTCACAGGTATAACATCCTTTTTCTCTATGAGGTTTCTATATGATATATTTCATCTATCTGAAGGAAAATGCAAAAAAGGAGACCTCAATAACACTGATTATATGCATAAATTTTCTGTAGTGTGAATCACCCCACGTTAGCACTGTGAATCAGGAAAAACAGAAAAATTTACACTTTTCTAGTACCCATGGGGATATTCTGCAGTGTGACTTTTGGGATGTTCCCAGTAAAGTCAGAAAAACAATTAATTTCAAACTTCTACCATATTCAGAAAGTCTATCAAAGGCAGAATACAACATATCTCCTCACTGTTCTAGAATAAAGATAGGGATGTTGCTCCTTTAAATATTCCTATACTCACATAGTTTTTTTTTATTCTGACACTTGATATACACATACAAAGAAGAAATGAAAGCTTTCCACATTGATTTAACACCATTTGAGTTTTTGTTTCTTCTAGACATACTGTATGTGGATTGAGGTTTCTCCACGGCAACATTCTTGACTCTCATAAACTGACCTCTCAGTAAACTTAGCAATGTCACTACAAAAATATGAATATCACTGAATTTACCTCGGACTATTTACTTATTGCATGGCTTTGGATATATGTTTATCACTATTCAGTGTGCATCATCTAAATATTATGAGACTGATCAGATTGGTAGTTCCACAGCATAGCTCTAATGGAGTTACAAATCAAATAAAGGCATCTCTTAAGGCATTGTTTCTATGTCTCCTTTCTAAGAGGAATGCCTTGCAAACACAAATCAGATAACTGACATTAAGGCCCATGGCTTTTTGAGAATGTTTTAATCATAGCTATACTTAAAGGACTGATATTTTACATACTTCCTTTACTTTACAGTTTCCAGGACATATTAAAATTGCCTCAGAGGAATATATGTTTCAGTTTGCAAACTAACATTACCTTTTGTACCGTCTAGTATTTTGAAATTCTGTTTCAATATGGTGGTCTTTCCAATTGTACCTTAAAACACAGTATGAGACAATGAATGATATAGTATTGGAAATTAGGCAAAAGTCAACTTACTGTGGTTTTTCACAGCACTGACTCTGATTTATTTTACTCAGTCTTCCATGTTCCCAATTCCAATAACAGAGTGTCATCAATAATCAAGAAATATTTGTCCCCTTATTTTGAAAAACAAAAGAAAATTCACAGTCTTACCTATATCATTGAGGTTCCAGTAGGTCTTCAGCATCACATCTTTGTAGAGATTCTTCTGGGAAGGACCCAGCAAATCCCATTCTTCTTTAGTGAAGTTGA
>NW_021621163.1:7057-11139 GCF_004785775.1 Grammomys surdaster | reverse complement strand
TGCCATCATGGTACATGATCTGTAGACTAACCTTGAACCCAGAGATCTGCTTGTCTCACTCTTTTGATTGTGCACCACAGTGTTTGGAACTAATCTCTTCTTTACCTTTACCTAATAAAGAACACTATTCTTTTCTTTCTTTGTTGTAGGTTGGCCTTGAATTCAGAAATTATCTTACCTCTCTCTCTTGGGATTAAAGATGTATACTATCATGAATAAACACAAAAATTTTCAGAGCCAGTATTCTCAAGATCTTCATCCAAAGTTACTGTAATACCACAGCATGATTTGGACCAAAACCCTCTGTTTTCTAGCCCTTGATCTGGGTCTTTGATTTTTCTCCCATTTATGGATATTAGTTCACAACATATATAGTCATGTTGACAACTGACAGCAGCCATCCCCGTCCATCTCTTGGCCATTTGAATCAGAATCATATCTTCTTTTGTCCAAATGAAAAAAAAATAACTGCAGCATTAAAATCCCTATATAATATAAACCATCCCTTTCTCAACTGAAAATCTACAAAGAGAATCCCTAGCTGGGGAGGATATTTCCCCCTGGTCAATTCCCAGTTACTTCAATTTAGTATCTTTGGATACATGATTTAACACCACTCTACTTCCTGATACCCTTTTGTGAACACTATATTTGAACCCCTACATTTTGGGCTTTTGGTTTTCCATTTTACTCTCCTTCTTGAAATGTTTCCCATAAGAGTGAACAACAGAACAAAGTCTAATGTAGGTCCCTTTGAGACTCCCTTTATTAATGGGATTAATTTAAATCTCTTTAAGTTACCCTCCAGAAAACTCAGAAAAGACAAGCGCACAGTGAAGCCCTATTCTTCACCAAAATATGAAAATATAATTTCTAAGTATCATATTAATACTCCTCTCGACTGAAATATACTGTGCCAAGCCCACTGATCTAAAATCACTCTTAGCACCACTCACTGCCCTGTTGTTAATACTTCAGCATATTAAGTTCCATTTAAAGCATCCAAACTGCCAGAATCGAATATCCTACAAACAAAATCATGGACAGACCTATCAAAATGACATAGTGCTAAAGTTGCAAAGGAAGGCAGGTTATTCTCTTCCACAGGCTGTCAGGTGGATGGTTTTAACCAAGCCAAAATACCCATAGTCTAGTCCAGACTCAACAAAGCTCAGAATCCTAAAAGTCCTTTGCTCCTCCTGAACTCTCGAAAATTCATTCCAGAATCAAATAAAAGCTTAACACCAGGTCACATATGTACAACATCATAGTGTATATAAACATTTCAAAACTTCACAGTGATGATAATCCTTCAAATAAAGCCAAAAATCCAACTGCAAAAATTTCAATTCCTGCATTGATTTTACTGATGTCCAACTCTTTTCAGGTTTGCAAACTACAATCCACTTGTGCTGTATAAAAGTAACTGTCACATTTGTCTTCTGCTGGTTCCAATACCTGATTGCTGCTTTCCTCAACAGGCATCCCACAGGGTTCGCTAAGGATCATCTGGGGTCTTACAAAAGAGCTTGGGTTTCACCTTACAGATTTAGTTTCTGTGTGACCATAAGCTCCTGCCAATAGTACTCCACTGTTGCTGCTCTTCCTTGTGGTCATCCCATTTTACTGGACTCTCAAATACACCCATTTCTTCTGCTTTCACCAGACAGCACTTTCACCCTGAACCTCTCCTAGGCAGTCTACAAGGTACAATTCCTCAACTTCATTGTATAACCCCTTTCAGTCCATGGACTTCAACAGACACTGAAGCAGCAATTTCCCCAATGGCCTTACCTAGCCACTCACAGTATCAGGCCTCAACTGCTCTTCAGGATCCATTCATTCCTTCAGTACCACATAGAAGATTCTTACAAATTTTCTGGCTGCCTTCAGGAGGGCTATCTCTGGAACACAGCTTATTAGTGCTGTCATAAAATACTTCCAATATACTATACTTCAACTATGACATTTGCTAAGTCACTGGCAATTTCTTAGCTCAAACTAATTTGATTCAGCTCTCCAAGTAAACTCTACTATTCTGGATTCTATAACCATAGCAACATGGTCAAAACTTCCAAGTTCTATCAGTTGCTGGTGCTGGAACACGGCCCCTAGTTCAATGGCATTTATCCCAACAATCTAGCCTCAATGGTTTGCTCACTGCCTAAGTACTGCTGTCATGGAACATGATCTGTAGACTAACCTTGAAACCAGAGATCTGCTTGTCTCACACACTTGATTTGTGCACAACCGTGCTTGGAACTAATCTTTTCTTTACCTTTACTAAATAAAGAAAATTATTCTTTACTTTCTTTGTTCTAGGTTGGCCTTGAACTCAGAAATTACCTTGCCTCGCTCTCTTGGGATTAAAGATGTATACTATCATGCATCAAAACAAAGCATTTCGGAGAAAGTATTCTCAAGACCTCTATCCAAAGTTACTGTAATACCACAGCATGATTTGGACCAAAACCCTCTGTTTTCTAGCCCTTGATCTGGATGTCTGATTTTTCTCCCATTTATAGATTTTAGTTCACAAAATATGTAGTGATGTTGACAACTGACAGCAGCCATCCCTGTCCATCTCTTGGCCATTTGAATCAGAATCATATCTTCTTTTGTCCAAATGAAAAAAAAAATAACTGCAGCATTAAAAGGCCTATATAATATAAACCATCCCTTTCTCAACAGAAAATCTACAAAGAGAATCCCTAGCTGGGGAGGATATTTCCCCCTGGTCAATTCTCAGTTCCTTCCATTTAGTATCTTTGGATACATGACTTAACATCATTCTACTTCCTGATACACTTTTGTGAACACTATATTTGAACCCCTGCATTTTGGGCTTTTGGTTTCCCATTTTACTCTACTTCTTGAAATGTTTTCCATAAGAGTGAACAACATAACAATGTCTAATCTAGGTCTCCTTGAGGCTCACTTTTTAATGGTACTAATATACATGTATTTAAATTACCCTCCAGAAAACTCTTAAGATAAGCACACAAGGAAGCTCTAATCTTCACCAAAATACCAAAAGATATTTTCTAAGCCTCATATTAATACTCTTCTCATGTGAAATCTACTGTGCCAAGCCCCTCATTTAAAGTCACTCTTAGCACCACTCTCTGCCCTACTGCTAATACTGCAGCATATTAACATCCATTTAAACCATCCAAACTGCCAGTATCAAATTTCCTACAAATAAAAACATGGACAGACCTTTCACAATGATAACCCAGTCTCTGGAAAGCACCTTTATGTTAGTTAAGGATTCATCATAGAGAAGAAACCCCATGAATAAGACAACACTTATTGAGGATGACAGTCAATTTGTGCTGACTTACAACTTAAAGATTTCTTCTATTAACACGATGGCAGAAATTAGGAAACCATTCAGGATGACACAGTGCTAAAGCTGCCAAGGAAGGCAGGTTATTCTCTTCCACAGGCTACCAGGAGGATAATTTTAACCAAGCTGGCTGGCCTGACCTGAGATTTTCACGAATCCTCCACAGTGAACACTTCCTATGACAAAGCAACCCCATCTTCAGTAAGGCCACATATCTGATTAGTGCGAAACTCATGTAGGCTAAGCATAGTGAAACAATCAAAACCATTCCCAGGCACTAATTTGTCTCTGCAAAAAAAAAAAAAAAAAGAATGGGATTTTGGGAGCTATATCAAGCCAAAGGATGTTAGAAACTATCCAATGCCAAAATACCCATAGTCTACTCCAGACTCAACAAAGCTCAGAATCCTAAATGTTCTCTTCTCTTCCTGAACTCTTTTAAATTAATTCCAGCATCAAATAAAAGCTTAACATAAGATCACATATGTACAACATCACAGGGTATATATAAACATTTCAAAACTTCACAGTGATGATACTCCTTCTAATGAAGCCAAAAATCCAACTGCAAAAATTTCAATTCCTGCATTGACTTTACTAATGTCCAACACTTTTCATGTTTGCAAACTATAATCCACTTGTGCTGAATAAAAGAAACTGTCACTTTTGTCTTGTGCTCGTTCCAGTACCTGATAGCAGCTTTCCTCAACAGGCATCCCACATGGTTCACTGA
>NW_021621163.1:0-7047 GCF_004785775.1 Grammomys surdaster | reverse complement strand
CATGATCTGTAGACTACCCTTGAACCCAGAGATCTGATTGTCTCACACACTTGATTTTTGCACAACCGTGCTTGGAACTAATCCTTTCTTTACCTTTACCAAATAAAGAAAACTATTCTTTACTTTCTTTGTTCTAGATTGGCCTTGAACTCAGAAATTACCTTGCCTCTCTCTCTTGGGATTAAAGATGTATACTCTCATGCATAAAAACAAAGCTTTTCGAAGCCAGTATTCTCAAGATCTCTATCCAAAGTTACTGTAATACCACGGCATGATTTGGACCAAAACCCTCTGTTTTCTAGCCCTTGATCTGAATCTCTGATTTTTCTCTCATGTATGGACATTAGTTCACAACATATGTAGTCATGTTGACAACTGACAGCAGCCATCCCCGTCCATCTCTTGGGCATTTGAATCAGAATCATATCTTCTTTGTCCAAATGAAAAAAAATAACTGCAGCATTAAAAGGCCTATATAATATAAACCATCCCTTTCTCAGCTGAAAATCTACAAAGAGAATCCCTAGCTGGGGAGGATATTTCATCCTGGTCAATTCTCAGTTACTTCCATTTAGTATCTTTGGATTCATAATTTAACACCATTCTACTTCCTGATAACCTGTTGTGAACAATATATTCGAACTCCTCCATTTTGGGCTTTCAGTTTCTCATTTTACTCTACTTCTTGAAATGTTTCCCATAAGAGTGAACAACAGAACAAAGTCTAATCTAGGTCTCTTTGAGACTCCCAATATTAATGGTATTAATTTACATCTCTTTAAGTTTCCCTCCAGAAAACTCTTAAGGCCACAGGGAAGCCCTATTCCTCACCAAAATTCCAAAAGAAATTTTCTAAGCCTCATATGAATATTCCTTTCCTCTGAAATCTACTGTGTCAACACACCTTATTTAAAATCACTCTTAGCACCACTCTCTGCCCTGCTGCTAATATTTCAGCATGTTAATCTCCTTTTGTAGCATCCAAACTACCATAATCATGCTTTAATTATTTATAATTAAATCATGTAGAGATACGTTAATGTAATTTTTTACAGTCCCTGTTTTTCTGATATGTCTAATTAGTTCCTGGCAGAGAATATTGGTATTTTCCCATGCAAGTTGTTTTTATAATGTGTAAGAGCTCTCAGAGGTAGAAAGCATCCTGTGTAACTCTTCCTCCATTTTAGTAACAAAGTCTTCATATGGCTCATCTTGTTTTTGTTTGATTCCTGCTAATAGAGTTGTCTTTCCATCAACAAGAGAAAGCCTTCTCCAAGCAACTACTGTTATCTTGGAAACTTCTTCTAGTTCTTCCCTTTCTAAACCAACTTATTTCTGGGAGATGTTATAGTCTTTTCTACCCATGAGCATTGATATTTTAAGTATATCTTCCTTCTTCTTGAAGGCTAAATTCTGAACCACTTCCCATGCTCTATCCTCATATTCAGTCCTCCACACTATAAAATGTGCAGGGCTAAGAGTGGAATCTTTAGTCTGATGCCAGTCATAAGGAGGTATCCACATGCTACCCAACATTTCCACAATCTCTAGAGTGTATCAAACATTCGGCCCAATGCTCTTTACAGAACATTGTAGTTCTTTAAGAGTTTTTAAAGGAAGAGGTTCCCATTGGGGTGCCTCTCCTTCAAAAATTGTTGTTGGGATTCAAAGGTCCTAGTCTCCTTTTGGTCTGGCTTCTTTTATGGCCCCTAAAAATCCCCTATTCATTGGCATTTTTCTTTCAAGCTTGGCTGATATTGTTTTAAAAGTAGAAGAGGCAGAAGTTGAGGCAAAAATATCGCCTATTTCTGTCCTAGAAGGATTTTTATCATGTAAAGGATCCCTTCCTTTAGCAAGATCATACTCCTCTGCTCTCTCATCCAGTTCTTGTTATTCCTCATCACTTAACCAATCATCTCCCAGTTGTGCCTTTAGGAGATTAGTGGTAGATGAGGAAGTATTATATGACTTAGTTTATGTCCTCAGAGGAGTTACCTCATCCTCTGAGGGCGCTTCTTCTGCAAAGAATTCCGTTTCTGGTTTTTCTTAAAGGAGGTCTCTAATTTGTATCCAAAATGAGAATGCTTGACTCAGGACTTGTCTAGGGCCCTGACATTGATAAAACCTCCTCATCACTTGTCCTACATTTTCCCAATTTTCTAAAGACATGCTTCCTTCCTCTGGGAACCATGGGTTGACACTCAGTACAAAGTCATAAAATGCTGTCAAACTCTTCTTTGAAGTTTTAGCACCTCTACTTTCTAACATATGATTTAATACCACCAGGAGCAAGCCCCTGTTCTTGGAGTGTGAATGCCCCAAGGTTTTTAACTTCTTGTTGTCTTAACTCGATGTTTCTCTATCTAGGAGTCTGCAGCAATCTAAAGAAGTTCTATCCTTACCTTGAAATGTGTTTTTGTTAGAAAAAAGGATTGAGAAAGCTTACCTGCTTTGAGCCCCATGTTTGGGCTCCACAAAGTAATCATATTTTCAGAACTACAATGCTCAAAGAAGAATTGTGAATGTTGTAGATAGCATAAGCTGTAAGTCATTGATTATTTTAATCAGACATTAGAAAATGTGATGGCATAAGAGGTGAGTCTTCCCAATACAAAGCTTCTTCCACATCATGCTAGTGTATAGTTAGAAGCAGTGAATGAGCAACAAACAGATTCCAGAATGTTGGCAGCTTAAATGAGAAAATAAAGAGCTACCATCACATGCATGTTGATTGCAATTTTAGTTTCCAGTTAAAAACTGTTTTTGATCTGGGTCTATTTCTTAGATGCTCATATGATTAAAATGTTATGCTCATATCAAACTCAGAATGGGAAAAGCTCACCATCAAATATGGACTTAGCTTTTGGTGAATAACTTTACTGGTAGGATGGATTCTGCTGAAACCAGCATGCACTCCCTCATTTTCCCCCTGCATCTTAGATCCCTTGTCACTGCTTCAAAGATGTACTGTTATGTTTTATTTCTGCTTTTTGAAACTGGAGATTGGAAATAAAATCAGCATAAGATGTTTTGAAAATAATTACACACTGTTTTGTGCCTTGTAAGGACTTTACCAGCTGGGACGCTTTGTAAAATTAATTGTTAGCTGCTGGCATTTTTTGGCTCTCTCTGCCTTCTTAAGGGCATTGAAATTGTTCTCTTCCAGTCCAGTCCTAAAAAAGGCCCATTGAGATTTGCTAATACTATCACAAAAATGATATAATACAAATAGCATTAGGAACTATTGAGAAAATACAGGAAGATAGCCAAGTAGAACTTATGAAAGAAAGATGATACAGTGATACACAATTTCTCTCCCTCCTCACCCCTCTTTTTTTATGACTTGATTTCTCTGTGTAAACCCTGGCCAACCTGGTTTTGTCTCTCTTTTCATATCTCTCTCCTCCTCTCTCCTCTCTCCCTCTCTCTCTTCTCTCCCTCTCTCCCTCTCTCTCTCCCTCTCTCCCTCTCTCTCTTTCTCCCTCTCTCCCACTCTCTCTTTCTCCCTCTCTCCCACTCTCCCTCCCTCTCTCTCTTCCTCTCTCCCTCTCTCTCTTTCTCCCTCTCTCCCACTCTCCCTCTCTCCCTCTCTCCCTCTCTCCCTCTCTCCCTCTCTCCCTTTCCTCTGTCCCTCTTTCCCTCTCTCCCTCTCTCCTTCCTCTGTCCCTCTTTTGCTCTCTCCCTCTCTCCCCCCTCTCTCCCTCTCTCCCTCTCTCCCTTTCCTCTGTCCCTCTCTCCCTCTGTCCCTTTCTCCCTCTCTCTATCCTCTCCATCTCTCCCTCTCTCCCTCTCTCCTCCCTCTGTCCCTTTCTTCCCTCTGCCCTCTCCCCTGTCTCTCTCTCTCTCTCTCTCTCTCTCTCTCTCTCTCTCTCTCTCTCTCTCTCCTCAATCTTTCTATAGACCAGGCTTGCCACAAAAACCGGAATCCACTTGCCTCTGCCTCCAGACTTTTGTATTGTTTTGTGGCTAGATTGTACACATTCTAATCATTAAAGATGTGAAGGAAAAATATACTCAGGAGTTCAAAAGATTTACAAAAATTTGAAACCCATTGGTTCAAGTGACACCCAAGGGTTTGAACTGATTTTTCTTTTTTTATTTGGGGCCACCTTAGTGTCTCTGACTCGTGGTGTTTGGAGGGAGTATAAGTAGGACTCAAGGGACTAGGAGAGGGCCTTGGCTTGATTGCATAGCTAAACACTTCTTGGTCTTTTGTGTTCACTGATCTTTATTCCCTTAAGAAAAGCATAGCTGAGAATTTTTCCTGATGTACATGCTAGTCTGAAGCCTCCTGCTGATTAGTGCCTTCAGCTGAGTCCTGGCTGTTCCTACTACTTTGTGCCACTGCTGCTGCTATCCCCACATTACTGAACTGGCTTTCTGGTATAGCCATGAAGAGTTACAGAGTGGATCCAACTGCTGCTGCCAACCTGTGAACAGAGCTGCTCATTAGATGACAAAGCAGATTGGAGTTGCTCTAAAGAACCATTTCGAAACTGGTCCACTTCCTCCATTTTCTTTCTTTTTCAATACCTCTGGTGGGTGGTGAGCTAGAAGGAAAGTGATGAAAAGTCCTGAAAAACAGGCTTTCAAAAATTACAGTTACACACTGTCTAGTGGAAATACTATTGTATTGAAAGATTAAGTATATCATGCAATACAATAGAAGCTAGAAACATTTTTATCCCAGGGACCATGAAATTTCACTCCTTCAGCCATCAGAATATTTAACAAAACTTCAAAAGAAAAATCAGGGATGTTAACACAAGCAAAGCTATAGCACAATGTTCAGAGTAAACAGAAACAATCACGTTTGGGGCACCACTAGAGGACATCTGTCAAGGTGCTATTTAACAGTTTGAAGCACTCTTCTCACCCACATGTAAAGGAACCTGCTGCACAAGTTTAAAGATATCATATGACACAATCTTAGAAGCTTTTTGAGCTGAAGTTTCTGATGAAAAGGTGGTTTCTAAGTCCTGTACTATTGACACATAAAGGCTCCATCTTCCCAGGGCTATCATCCTGATAATTAAAAGATAGGATTTTTTTGAGTCATTTGGAAGAGGCATTTACAATTTTGGCTTCTTCTCAAGTGTCATCAAGTTCATGGTGAATTTCACAAGGATTCTCCCCTGTAAGCCTTTAGCTTAGTTCTTGTTACATGTGTGACAGATAAGTGATTCTTAATCAAGGTAAAACTAATTTGATGCCAGAATAATAGTCAAGATTTCAGTGAATTATAGATTTTTCAATCTAGACTTGCTAGTAACTTATTGCAAAATATCTTTATAAAATAGCTGATGATTCTTATCACAAATAAGAACACCTCCAAGAAGCTCTACAGATAGCTACATGTATGAGTACTGACTGTGCTTAACGATGAACTATATTCAATTCACTGACCAACACAGTGATTTACAGCTCTTTGTGGCTGAGGTTGTACAGGAACTGACACTTTCTTTTATTTTTTTAAATTTTCACACTATTTTTTAAACAATTATAATTCTGCCAACATTAAGTCTACAAAGACATATCAAAAGACACATCTATCAGACATCTACTGGTAACATTGCTACAGTTATAATCATATATAAAATTTATTATATTGATAATGGCTAACCCCCAAATATAATGATGCTTCATGAAACCTGCTACTTTGGCATGCATTTCCTTCTTTCTTTTTTATACATACTTTATTTTTTCTCAAATCGTAATTCATTCACACAGGGGTTGTAAACACAGAAAGGCAGGATGTGGGGAATGGGATGACACTGGAGAGTGGGTGTTTAGGGGGAATACAGATACTTTCAGAACCGGGTATGGGCTGGGTGAAGGTTCAGAGGACAGGTCACTATGACTCTGCCTATGACTCACTTGTCCTTTTCTAAGTTGGGAAAACATTTTACATTTTTTTTTTTTTTTGGTTTTTCGAGACAGGGTTTCTCTGTATAGACCTGGCTATCCTAGAACTCACTCTGTAGACCATGCTGGCCTAGAATTCAGAAATCTGCCTGTCTCTGCCTCCCAAGAGCTGGGATTAAGGGTGTGTGCCACCACCACCCTGGAGAACTGACACTTTTAATGGATTAGTGCACACAAGTGGATAATTTACTATAACAAGTCAAGTGATAGCAAGGAACGTTAAAACAACACACAGGCATAAATCTGTGATTTGAAGGACAGCTTGGTCTACAAGTTAAGTCTAAAGGAAAAATGGGGCATTAGGCCCATCACTGGTTTTAAATCTAGCTGCAGAAGGCTATAGAGAGCACCTAGGGCAATAGGTGGACTGTTCTGTGTGCCCTTGAGGCCTTCAGCTTCCCTGGTATGAGCCTGGAGTATGGTGGGAAGTGAAAATAAGCCCACTACACACCCTCAAAACTTAGGTATACTTACCAGGGGATATAGGATGGTATCTCATGTACCCTTCAGTATGAGTTCTGGTGGGTGTTGCCCCACAAAGTTATCCAGCTATCTGACCACCTCAGAGGTCCACAGGGGCTGGCCGCCCACTTCACAATATCTCCTGCAAGCCACCTAGCACCCTGAACTGAGGACAAGGACATATCCAAAGAAGGAATGAATATTCCATCCCTACCTGCCCCCTTGACAACCAGGCCCTGGCCTTTGACTCACAATTCTAAGCATCTACTAAGTCAGCATCTCCAGGGGACCAGGAAACCAGGCAACCATTATGAGCTAATGCCAGCTCCTACACAATCTCTCCCCTCTCTATAACCCTACACCCCACCTCCACCATACCCCAGTCCTTCACCAACCACCACACAGCACTCAGGGGATGCTTTAATAACCTACATTCCTCCAAAGTACCCCAGTCACTTTCCCTATGGATCCTTCTATCCCTTTCCTAGTACACACAAACCTGCCTATCATGTGCTAGGCATACATGAAACACAGAGCTCACAGAAAGGATTCAAGTGGACCAAAGATGACAGACACCTAGACAAAAAGCACAATGAGCATTTCTCACTTGTACCACCAAGATACAGTACAAACTTTGCCCTCACCAACTCCTCTTATACT
>NW_021621162.1:0-4312 GCF_004785775.1 Grammomys surdaster | reverse complement strand
AACTACAAATACAAAATTAGAATTAAATCGATGTTCTTAATGTGCTCCCCCCTGTTTTAAGTTATTTCTTCTCTAACGAAATGTCAGAGAGTATGTGCTGTGTGATAGATATGCTTTTCTAGGAAGTATGAAACCTTGGCTTTGTCCATTTCTGATGAATCACCGATATGATTAAAGTCTTGATTTGCCTTTGTTTCTGACACAGATAGAATGTCAGAAACAATGAGAGCAAGATTTAAAGCAATAGTGAGATGAAAGGTCTCCAGATCCTTCCTAGTGATCAATAGGAAAAAATATAGACATGAGGGATACATACTAACATATGGCCTGTGGGTTGAAATACACATTTAAAATCATGCTGAGAAACTAAGAAGAGCTTTAAGTTCTTGGGATTGCTGAAGCATCCATGATGAACACAGCTCTTCCAAACCTTAAAATGTTATCCATTTGACACATTTCACTACATAAATTTATTTTAGAATGTTGCATTTATCTTTTCACAGACTGAGTACTGCTATTGTTTCAACCTTTTAAAAAGTGAAAAGACCAGATGATTTTGGCACATTCCTGTATTCTCAACACTCTTTTGATTGAAATAGCAAGGGTTGAGAGTTCCTTACGTGCCTGGACTCAATAGCAATACTGTTGCATGAAGGAAAGTAAAGTCCAATGAGTGAGTTGAGGATCTAGTTTACTAAAACCCTGAAAATAAATATTGAAGACAATCAAAAGTATACCAGTTTTGGATTTCTACAAATGATCAAGAATATCCCCACAGATTCTTTTCATGACACAGGAGAAAATTTTGAATAATAATATTCTCTCATCTCCAAACGACATTGTTACTGTCACTTGTCTGAAGGTCACCTTATGGATTAGAACTTCATGTTTCTGTTAGCTTTTAAAAGATCAACTTTGCAAGCACTCTTGATGATCTCACAATTTTAAATCTTATCCAAATGTTTCTGATCATTTTTCTACTATTACTTATTTGGCAATAATTTAGTTAGGGAGAAATTTTTAAAAATGCAATAGAAGGAATAGCAGGTGATTCAATCAGGAAGTCAATAATCTGATAATGTTCTCTCATTCAGTGGGGGAATTACTGGTCAAAGGAAGATGTAAACTGAATATTTCACATGGACTCAGAGGTATGTATACATTTAAATTTTTCATTATGAAACAGAATCTACATAGTTTGGAATGAACAGAATATTTTTTAAAGTTTCTTACTGCTTATGAAAACCCTTAACACATGCACAAAAGAAAAAAGGCTTGTGATTGAAGTTTCCTTAAAGACAGTGAATTGTTCTTTGAACTTGTTTTCATTTTAATTTTAGACTTGTTTCTGGTTGCAACTGTTTGGCTCTGATGTATATCTTTGTACCATTCTGAGCCTGATACCTGAGCAAGTCAGACCAGGGAATTGATCTCCTGAAACTGGAGTTATGAATGGCTATTAGCTATCACATGGGTGTTGGGAATCACAGAAAATTTTCTTCTACTAGTAGGATTTTCTGTAATGATCACCAAATTTTTTTTTAGATATTTTCTTCAGAAACAATATATACAGAGTTTTGTTTTTTCTCTTTTTAGGAAAATTATGTTTCTCAAATAGAAAACACAGAATTTCAGCCATTTCTTTTTTTGTTAGACCTACTACTCTTTCATAATGACATGTTATCATGTGCTGGAAGACTGTATTAAAATTATTAATTATGAATATAATAAATGAAAAACTGTTTAGTTATTTTGCTTTAGTGTGTACTTATATTTAAGACTAAATACTGAAAACATTGAGATTTCAGGCTTAGATTACTGAACTCAACTGGTCCTTCCTTAGATTTTCCTGTTACTTACCTTGGAGTGATCTTGGAGCTTCCCACTGGCCAGGACAGAACCACAGTTGGTATTCTTCAATGTACTGGGAGCCAAAAAGAACCAACCGTCACAAATAATCTGACAATAGAATCCTGAAGAATCTAGTGGTTTATTTTCTTACAATTTCAAGCTATCTAGCAGGGAAATTATTAGGACCAGTATTAATGGCATGTGTTCTGACCACAGGTTGGAGTCATCAGGACTAATTTCAGAGGAAAACCCTTGGGTACTTGCCTTTCCTCTCTGAGGAAACCTTGGTCTATTGCACAGTAGAGTAAGAAATTGCATTCTGCCACCAACAGTAACTAAGACAATATTATTATAAAATTACTCACATAGGTCTCTCCAGTCTGTCAGTGGAATATTGAAGGATGATTTGGCTTGAGCACACAACCTAGTACCCGCAGAGTTATATACTCCCAGTGATTATGATGACTTGATAAAGAACATTTGAAAGCTATGGTTGCTTCAGCAACATGAGAAAAATAGACAAAAACAGAGAAGCTTTGAAGGTGTCTAGGAGTACACACAACCTTTGGCTTTCATTCAGAGAGAGCCAGTCTATGGAAAGGTCGAAGGTGTCTCTAAAATGGAAAATAGGCCAGATACTGGAAGGAAGCTCCACAACACAATTATTGCACACCAAGTAATGATTCCATTCGAAACAGTCATATAAATAGTACATTCTGTTGAAATAGTTGGAAGCTGCTGACCCCTCTGGTTGAATTAGGGATGGGCTGAAAGAAGTTGAGGAGGAGAAGGATGACCCTGTAGGAAGACCAGCAGTCTCACTCAATCTGGATCCCTGAGATCTCTCAAACACTGGACCACTGAAATGCTGCATAGACCAGCAGATATGAGGCCCCAACACATGTACAGCAGATGACTGCCAGGTCTGTGTTCAATCAGTGATGATGCACTTAACCCTCAAGAGACTGGATGCCATAGTGTGTTTTGAGGTCAGGTGGTGTGGAGGACGAGGGGTGGGGACAGCCTCATGGAGACGGGGCGGGGGGTCAGGAAGAGGTATGGGATGTTAAACAGTCTGAAGGTGGACGGGGACTGGGCGGTCAATGAAATATGGAGTGTAAAAAACTAAATAATAAATTAAATTAAAAGAAAGAAATGGTTAGCAACCTCCAGAAGTGACTACAATGGTAATATGCTCCAATTGGTGTTATCATTAATTGTACTCTCTTGTTGATTCAGGATTAAAACAATCAAAGAATTGTCCCATAGAGTTCTTAAGTATTACACTAGAGGATAAAAGTCCACTCAAGCAGACACTCATACCTACACCCACCAAAACACACAAGGAGAGGAAATAGTGAGTCAGAGAAAGAGTGATAGATACACAGAAACAGAACGACACTCAGAGAGTCATCATACAAACTCACAGGAAGTGATAGAGAGCAACATACACACATTCATTAAACAGAGAGAGAGAGAGAGAGAGACAGAGACAGAGAGAGACAGAGAGAGAGACAGAGAGTGGAAAATAGAGGTATACATCATGCACATTTAAAACAGAAAGACCAAATATACAGACATGTATGCAGAGAGAAAGAACATAGACAAAACCTCTATTATAGATTTAAAAATAACACCACACTAGAACATGCACACTTACACCTTGATGCACAGAGAAATGAAAACAACAAGGAATGGGAGAGGAGAGGATTTATATACCATAAAGGAATTCAATAAAATTTTAATGAAGAAAAAGTAAGAAAGAAAAAAAGATAAGAAAGAGAAAAATCTTGTTGTCTCTAAGATTGGCATCCTTTAAATCATCGTGTGTGCATATGACAGTTAATCTCACTTTGTTAGGATGCAGCTTTAGTGTCTAGTGATAGAAAAAGTATAGCTCAATATCCTTGGGCTATGAGTTTAATTTCTATGGAATCATAGACAAGAAATTCAAGAAAAAGTCCCTGTAAAAATTATTATTATATCAGTTCCAAAGGGAAAAGATTGTAAGACATGATTTGTAAACTTATCATGATTAAGTTTTATATGTATTATTTATTTGCATACACACTTGCACATATATGGACCTCAAAAACAAAATTCAATTTTAACTCAAAATAACATGGAAATAACTGATATACTGGAATTTTAATACAGTACCATAGTGTATGACAGTGAGTAGATAGGCATATCTTTATGAAGATAGTTTCTACAGTATCAGCTATTTGTCATAAGCATTGTAATGTTCTCAGAAACAATCCCTTAAGTAAGAAACATAACACAGTGCTGCCCCCACTATCTATAAACAACCTTGAATCAAGACCAAAGGAAAACACTTCATAAGCCGTCTCTTTCACAGAGTTTTATTTAGTGTCTTCTAACTGCTGGGCATAACCTATTACCCTGAAAATAATTGTGTGTGTGTGTGTGTGTGTGTGTGTGTGTGTGTGTTTTGCTGAAT
>NW_021621161.1:0-4171 GCF_004785775.1 Grammomys surdaster | reverse complement strand
AATGTGGTAGATCTTTTGCCTCTCATGGTCAAGTTCAAAGGTATGAAATAATTCATAGTGGAGAGAAATGTTACAAAAGCAATCAATGTAGCAAAGCCTTTGCATATCAGGGTCATCCACATACTGGAGAGAAACCCTATGAATGTAATTAATGTGTAAGTCCTATTCACAACCATATGACCTCAAAACCCATAAAAGAACATATACTGGAGAGAAACCCTATGAATGTAACCAATGTAGCCTTTGCATGTCCTGGTTATCTTCAAATATATAAAAGAACACACCATTGGAGAGCAGCCTTATGAATGTAAGCAGTGTGGTAAAACCTTTGCAGGTGATCATAGTCTCTGAGTACAGAGCACATGACTGATCTCTTGATCATATTCTTCTTCCCTGATGCCTTCAATACAATCAGGCGCCCTGAGTCACCACTCCAGATGACATGAAGTTTGTTAGGGGAACCTGAGCCTCAAACAGATTCCTCCAAGATTGAGGAAATCAGGCATTGCAAAGAGCTGTGGAGTATGAGTACACTATTGGGGGGCAGGGAGCCTTGGATGTGAAAGGGAGAGGATTAAAAGGCCAGAGAGCAATGCTTGGGGATGTACCTGAGGACAAGCTGGCTCCTACAATATTCTCTGTATACACTTAGCTGTGGTGGGTCAGCCCCCTCTTTCCTTTTCTCAGAAATTGCATGTAGCTGTCAGTGCAGCACCCTTCAGGCTCCCACTCTGTGGTCTTCAATTTGACCTTAAAGCTCCTCAGTCCCCACTGAGTCAACCCTGTAGCCTCCTTGCCTGGTAGGGATAAAAATAATACATGAGACATTTATATCTCTCCCTGAAGAAAACATCTAGTGAAACAGTGGACTCCATGAAATTCAAATTTCGCCTGGAGTCTCATTTTGGGAAAAGATTGGTTTCTCCAGATGAGAATGTCACTGCTGAGTAAACATCATCTTATTATCTGAATACTTTGCAGGATAGAAAGACGCTGAGAATAGGGGAGGGATTTATGAATAGGAAAAGATTAATTATATGGTGTGGTTAGATTATTTCGTTGTTTGTAACTATTGCCTTACTTCTATCTAAACTTGTTAGGAACCCAGGGATAAATTAGTTACATTATACCTTCATCACTGGTGAAAAATTAGTCACACCAAGTAAGTATATTAATATGTTTTCAATTTTCCTTAATAGTTTGCTTTTTTCTTTTCCATTGTTCCCCAGCCACCTTTTTTGATTATTATTTTAAACAATAGTCCCACCATGAATCTCTGGCTGACCTAGAACTAGAATATTGACTAGGCTGTCCTAGGACATTGGAGAGGTCTGCCCACTTTACCTCCAGAGTGCCTGCATCACAGGTGCGCATGTCACCGGTAGATAATTCAGTTCTTCCAGTTAGCTCATTGAGGATGAGTGGCTGAATCTGACTTGATAGGGTAACCAGGACACAGGCTCTAGTCCTAACTCTAGTAACAGGAGGAGGCTCCCATCAACTGCAGCTTTCTGCCTTAAAGTCCACTGCCTTCCAACTATGAGCGGTGTTGTTTCACTTTATCATTGAGTCTGTTATAACTCATCAAAGGACTAGGGCAGAGTTTTGTCCTTACTCTACAGATAGTAAAACCCACTCTGTAATCAATATAGTTGATTGCAGCTGTTCATCTTATTCATCCTGTCATTCTAATAAGTCATCAAATGATGTTGAGACATTCTAACTCAGGCATGGTGACACAGGCCAGCAATTATGGTGCTTAGAAAGAGAAAGCAGGAATTTCAGGATTTCAAACTCATTCAAGGAGAGAGTGGTCAATGGTATGGTGGGTGGTCCACAGAACAAAGAGACACTGTGATTGGCTCAGGCCAATGTCCGTTGTCTTCCCTGCAGCTCCAGGACTTCAGGGCCATGGTACCAGAAAGTGTTTGCTGAGGTATTTGCTACCCTGTGTTTTCTGTCCAAGGCAGCCTAGGTCACTTTAGAGTCAGACTCTTGTTGGCCATTGAGGAGTAGAACTTCCCTGTGAATAGGGGGATTAGCCTCAGGCAGAGATCAGTTCCCTAATTGCAAATCCAATGCAAAGTGTTTAGCCCTGAAACCATACCCACACAACCAACAGAAATGGAGTCAGCAAGTTTTATTCATATGTTTGACATACTTACTCACACATACTTAAAAGGAAGACATTGGAAGGAAGAATTGGGGAAAGGGTGGAAGAGGACAAGGAAATGGGGGAAGTGATGTAGTATATTTTAGTTAACATGTATAAAATAAATTTTAAATAAATAGAAAAAAAAAGTGGCCAGAGAATGGCATAGCAGTTAAGATCACTGTGTTGTTACAGAAGACACAGGTTCCATTTCAGAAACCACTTGGTAGCTCACCATGTCCTGTAACTCCAGTCCCCGGATCTGATGTCCCCTTCTGGCCCCTGCAGGTACTGTGGACAGACACTTGCAGCCATAATAGCCATATCCATAAAATAAAAATAAAGCTTAAAAAGTGTAATTAATTCTCTCAGGACTGGTGAGATGGCTTAGCAGTTAAGAGCACTGACTGCTCTTCCAAAGGTCCTGAGATCAATTCCCAGCAACCACACGGTAGCTCACAAACATCAATAATGGGATCGAATGCCCTCTTCGGGTGTGTCTGAAGACAGTGATGGTGAACTCAAATACATTAAAATCTTAAAAACAAAACAAAACAAAACATCCAAACCCCCAAGCATTTAAAAAAATTGTCATAGCCCCGAGACAGACAACAGCCAAGCTAGTTGAAATGAACTCCTTGTGGTCCTGCATGGAAAGAGCTGTGTCTTTTCTCTGAGACAGCCTACTTAGAGGCAAAAACAGCCTTATTTTGAGGTTAGAATAACTCAGCATAGCTGTTCATCTAAAAACTGGGACCACAGTGCTCATAGGTGGCGTTTCCTTGGTGTTTTCTGAATTTCTGTTCTCTGTCCTTTGTGTGGGAACTGTGGCATTCACAAATCTTTAAAATTTATGTTTTAGATCACACATGATGGTCTAGAAGATAGATTTGCTCTATGAACATCCATTTGCCTTATGGGCTACACTTACAGGCTTCCGTCCCTATTTAAATTGTTCAGAGTATAACCTGGGGCATAAACCTAAAAGAGACTTAAGGACAACAGCATATGTAAAATACAAAATCTGTTCTAGGCTGCTTCTCTTTGAGCAGTAACCTGAGTCAAATGCATGCTATCATTAAAGATATTTTTCTTTATTAACCTCTTAAGACTGTGAAGTGATTTCTCCCTGGGAAGGGATATTAATTCTAGAGCATCCGTATCTCCAGCCTTTTAGAAAAAATATTTCTGAGACAAACTCTTCTATGTTGACTCAGGTGGCTTTGATCCCAGTCTGTTGCTCCCCAGGGCAATAACCTTGTTGTCCCCTGGATTAAGCTAACTAAATTCTTTTTTTTTTTTCTGAAATAATTACATTGTGGTTTATTTATAAATGAGAGCAAAGTTACAGTGAGCAGATTTCAAAGCTGAGGAAAGGCAACAGTAACAGGACTACATACACTGGAGAAGGGGGCAGTGGCTGGGAAAAGACAGACAAAACCCAAACCAATCAAACCAAACCAAACAAACAAAAAAAACAGGACTAAATACATGGCCTTTATTTCTTCCAGATCAAAGATTTTGGGTATAATCATATAAAGACGAACAATCAAGTTTTGCAACCTAAAAATATTTACTTCTGAAAACTATATTACAGCTTTAGTAAAGTATACAAAAACGATAAGGAGACAAACATGTACATTTATAGAACTGCATATCAGTCAGGCCAGATCCTGCAGAGGGAATTCCCAGCGTGACCTCATTCATCTGTGAGGACACGGAGCAATCCTTGTTTGGACATACACCGTCTTCTCCTGCGTGAGCCGCTCTTCACCTCCTGATGACTTCCTTCACGCGTGTGTATGTCTAGTTGTCTGCTTCTCAGAGCAGACGTTTACCTTCCTCATCCACCAGCCGTCGGAGGAGGGCTTGGGCCATGAAGGTGACTGATCCAACCCATTCTTCGTGGAGGTTTCCTGGTGGCCCTCTTCCATCGTCGTATCTGGAATCAGAGGGGCTCCCGTAGCCTCGTCTTTTCTTCACATCTTGCTGAAGCAGAGTTTTGAAAAAAAAAAAAAA
>NW_021621160.1:0-8311 GCF_004785775.1 Grammomys surdaster | reverse complement strand
AAAATGGCATGTATAAGCCAGGAGAACTTGAGCTAGGAATAGTTCTGATCTATTCTAAGGATACTGGTAACAAGGATGGATCAGACAGAGAGCACAGGGAACAAGGCAGGAAGCAGCCTGCTGGGGGTTAGTCAGGCCACCAAGGCTCATCCCCAGGGAGTGTCATCATTCCAGTTAAATATGAGATCTGTCACAGAGGCCTGCTGAAGAGCAATGCAGTATGACAAGGCCTTGGAGAAAGGCGCTTCCAGCAAATGTTAAAGACCGACACAGGCACAGCAAGCATTTGCAGGAGTGTCTCTCCAAGCCAGAATGGAGGGAGGAAAACTGCCACTTAGAGAGAAGGCCAGGTCTCTGTGGGTAAGGAAGGTCAGGAGAAGCTTCCATATTCAACTTACTCTCCCTCTCAGATCTGAGCAGGAGTATTCAAGCGTCCTTCAGAATCAAAGACCATCAAACCTCAGGGGAACGGAGCTTGCAGGAAAGGCCTAAGCAAGTCTAGGAGGCCGAACCACAAAACCAGTAAAAGCTTCTTGGCCATAGATCTGCTGGCTAGAAGACTTTGTAGGAAGGGCATGCATACACACATGTGATAATACAAGCACACAATAAAACTTTGCTAACAATTTTAGACTTTCCACATTTTGTTTTGAAAATAATTTTTAAATGGTTTTAATATTGGTGATCTTCTATGCTACTGAGCACCCTCCTAGTTGGAGATGTATATTTTATATTTTGTTGGGGTTTATTTATTTTTGGAGAGTCTCAGTATGTAACCCTGGTTGGCTTGGAATTCGCAAAATAGACCCATCTTGCTTTGAACTCACAGAGATCCGCCTGCCTCTGCCTCTTGAGTGCTGGGATGAAAGGCATGTGCCATCATATCTGGGAACACTATATTTTTAACAGGAAATTTTTAAAACTAATCTTCTGACCCTGAAATTCTACAGACATAGCCATCTCAAGCTTTTAAAAAACATTTCAAAGAAGTTAATTGCAGTACTGAACAAAGAAAAGAAAGAAGGAGTTAGAAAAGGTTTTAAAGATACCCATGAGGCCCAGCCAGTGTGGTGGTGCATGCCTTTGATGCCAGCATTTGGGAGGTAGAGACAAGGGAATCTCTTGTGAGTTCAAGGTTATCCCAGTCTACACAGAATTCCAGGACAACATAGAGAGACCCTGTTTCAAATCAAATAAGGGTAATCAGGAATGGGAGACTGGGTGACTGAACATATTTAATGGTATAAAAACAATACGTCATCATTACACTCTGGCAGAATTGTGTTAGAATGGAATCAGAGTCTACAGCCTATTTAATATGTTCTAACTTTATCACAAAGAGTAATATTATTTATAAAGATCCTTTTCTCAGACCCAAAGGCTGATGAAGGCATTGCATAATTTAGTCTTGATGTCAGCTAAAGAGTATTTTTACTCCTCACATAAAGCAAACAGAGTTAAGAACATTCATAACCAGGCATGAAATCTCTGTAATTCCAACTCATTTATTTCCTTAGAATCACATACTTTCTTTTTGATTCTTTTTTTTTTTTGCTTTATTGAAATGTGAATGGAGAGAAACTTGCATCTCAGGCTCCCACATGACAGAATTCTGACTACACATCACACTGGACACATCATTCCTGACAAAATAATGGAACAGATTGGGTTACCCAGGATAGCTGGAATGAAGAGGCATTTGGGTACTTAGTCATACTACCTGTGTGTCCACACTGAATCTTTTCTATGAAAAACCCTGGTTCTGCTGTAGGGTTTGTGAATGAGCAAGAAAAGCGAGCCTCTGGCCTTGTGCAGACAAGAAACAAAACCAGCAAACTATGGTGTTCACACAGCACTGCACATTCAGGAGGATGCAGAGACTATGGCACTCACATAGCACTGCACATGCAGGAGGATGCAGAGACTATGGCGCTCACACAGCACTGCACATGCAGGAAGATGCAGAGACTATGGAATTCACATAGTACTGCTTTGCATGGCATCGAGATGTTACATGTCTGCAGAAGGCAAGCTGACATAAATATCCCTTCAGCAAAGCTGGGTTGGCAAGTGAGAGAGCAAACTTCCAGGACCGAGGAGAAGGTTCATGAGACAGATCCCCATCAGGGAAGGGAGAGAAGGGGGAAGAGAAGGGGGAAAGGGAGGGGGAGAGGAGGGGGAAGAGGAGAGGGAGGAGAGAGGGAGAGGGAGAGGGAGAGGGAGAGGGAGAGGGAGAGGGAGAGGGAGAGGGAGAGGAGGAGGCAGGTAGGTAGGAGAGAGAGTCAGCAGCCAGTCTGGCAATATTAATGCTTGTTTCACACACAGACTCAAAGGTTGGCATAGCTGACATCCTGACCAGAAACCACTAGTGACCAAGCACTCTCTTTTAGGAACCTTTCCTTCTTTTTTTGTATTTATTTTATTCAGAACATCAACAGGTTGTAAATTACTTTTGAAACTTTATAAAGTCAGAAAATGTTTAAAGAAAAGACAAACACCGCCTGTGCTATAGGAAAGAATGTACTCGGAGTCCAACTCTTCCAGTCCACCTGTTCTTTACCATTGCCTCACCTAACCTAAGACCCTAGAGAGGTCTGCATGCCTCAAGTCACAGAAGTCCAGGGACACCTGCTGTGCGGTTTCATGTGCAGACTCGTCATTACATGACCACCATTCCAATGCACGGGCCTTCCTGGTCATCATGTGTACAATGTTCTGTTTTTCCTCTCCTAGCAGACTAGAGTTAGGGATACAAATGGATGAAAAGATGATATTTTACTGGGTTCCGGCAATAAACGCTTATTGCACTTTCAGTCTATGGTGAGGTGCCAAATTCAGGGATAAGTGATACCTCATTCAACCTTGCAGCATCTCCATCCTGCCCCCAATGGGCTCCCTGTTTGAAGACAAAGCAGCTGGCTTCAGATAGCATGAAACATCAGACAAACACGGAGGAAACCAGATAGCCACATGGACTAGAGGACACTACAGCTAATCCTTGAAGGATGTGGGGCCAGAATAAACATGGAGAAGTCAAAGAACCTATATATACAACTGCCTTCAGAGCAAAATCACTTCTCCATTTCAGGCTATAAAAAAAAACAGAGACCACTGGCCACTGGTAGCCTGTGTGAGAAAGGGAAGTACAGAAGGCACACAACTGCAAGACCCACTGGTGACCTGGAGAGTCACCATACTGCAAAGCTTGGCTTTGACCCTGGCTCTCACTAGCTCAGAACTTTTATTCCTGATGGAAAAGCAAGGCTAACTCTGGACCTAAAAGTACAAAAGGGAACTACTCTTTAAATGTGACTGTCATACCAAGCATCTCACAGCCCTGCAGAGAGCTAGAAGCACCAGTTTAGCAGAAGAGCCTGCAGTACAAGAAAGAGCTGGCTCCAGTCTGCCAGTGCTTGCAGTCTGCAAACCGGTGTGTACACTTCATGTGGATAATTGGCTAAATGAATAAACTCAATTCTGCAAATGGCTTGGCCCAACCCTGAACTACACAGGACCATAAAGCCAAATAGTGACAAATCAAATTGAAGACTTAAAATCCATTAAAATGCCAGGTCTGACATAGAACAGACAAAATAAACCTGAGCTCAACAAGGCTGCTTGGCGATTATCTTCAATATAGAAGAACCAGAGTGTCCAGAAATTCTTTCTTTAGGGCACAGTGAGCCAACTCCTGACCTTTCACCTCTTATATCCCCATTGAGCCATTGAGGACTGAATTACAGCTATAGATCCCTGAGCTACCAGCACCTGCCACCTCTGAGGCTGGCAGAGGCAGGGCAAGACACCCAACCCCCAAATTTACATTTCTCTTTCCTGTTTATGTCTGTCTATTAGATAGCAATTTCTTCTGAATTGAAAGAGCCCTTTCCCAGAAAGAGAAGAAAGGCCCTAAGATTGGAAAAGTAAAGGCAACTTGCAAGGCTCAAGGAGATCCTGAAAATTACATGACTCACAAGGTTCCTCTATAAGAGTAGCAAGCAATTGTTCAAGAGGAGGGGCTTTTCTGCTAACCAAGCTATCTGCAAGTTGGTCAGGTAGCTCCAAGAATAAAGCTTTTGTGAGGTGTTACTCATCCTAGGGTGAGCTTCTCAGAAGGACAGCTGCCTTGGAGTTACCCACGCTCATGTCAATAATCCCACTAGTCCACTAAGCTAGATGTAGGTAGAGTCACTCCTTCGGTCTACCATCTGTGCCCTACCTGAATAGACATTCGTTTATATCCCCTCAGCAAAAGTCATACAACACTGTACCACAACACCCAAGTCCTTCCTGAACTCGAGATCAGCATATTTTAAAACCGACTCACTGGGAAAGGTCCTTCCTAGATTCACAGTGAGTCTGTGAGGAAATAAAATATAGATGAGGAGTAAATAAGGAGCAGCCTACTATCCACTGTCCTTAAACCCTATTTCTAGTCAGGGTAGCTGCAGAAGCCTATACTCCCAGCATATGGGAAGCTGATACAGGAGGATTGCCATGTATTCACAGCAGCTACACTACAGAGTGGTAACTTGCCTTAAAAAAAAAATTCATTCATGGCCCAAGTAGTGAGAACAAGAATACAAAAAGCCCCATCTGAGACCAAAAGTTCAGATTGTATCAACCACTGCCACGTTCCTGTAGTGTGACCCCAAGTAAGTACCTTCATCCCAGGCCTCACTGAAACAGCGGGCACAACTGCCCTCTAAACAGCAGGAGAGTTAGTTTGCAAGAATGTATACAAGACACTTATCCTGGCATCTTGAATATTGCAAAGACTCCATGCATGGTTTTTTGAACTGTCAACATCTCAGAAGAATTAGTTTAGTTCTTATATAAAAGGAAACCAGATACCTGGAAGTGTCTACTGAGGTGGATTGCCAACTAGTCAGAGTACACTACTACATAGGTATCCCAAGGTATCATAATTTCAGGATGCGCTCATCATATGGACTGAAGCCTTCCCTTTAAGCTCCTCCAGCCACAATCCCTACTGTCATGCTTCTCAAGCTCTCTCTTACTCTAAGGTTTCTGTACCCTGTTTATGACTCTGAATATGGCCTCTAACAGTCAGCTTGAAGGTACAGCATATGGCCAGCTGATGCTGTCTGCTCTTCCAAATCAAAGAACCCAGCTGTTTTAAGAGCTACTGACAGCATTCCCATTGCACAAAGGCCCTGGAGGGCTTCAAGGCATGGATGCAAGCAGCACGATATGAAAGAGAAGGATCCAGAAGCTAAAACCACAACCTATAACAGCTGCAATGATGCACAAGCACCAGACGTAAAAGACAAGATAAAGTCCTGCCAGGCCTTTCACTCCATAACAAATCCCTGAACTGAGAATGTCAAAGCAATATATTTGTATGTAAAGTATCAAGACATTATTTTCCCAAGTATGGACTATAAGCCATCAGTATCTGTGCCATCTGAAACATGTCAAAAGTGCTGACTCTCAGCCCTCTCCTGGTCATCCCACAGAAGAATCTACAGTTTATTTTAATTACTAAAGCATATGAAATTGAGCTGAACAGTGATACACACACCTTTAATCCCAGCACTTGGGAAGCAGAGGCAAGAGGATCTCTGTGAGTTCAAGGCCAACCCTGGTCTACAGTGTGAGTTCCGGGACAGCCACAGATACACAGAGAGACCCTATCTTGGAAAACCAAAAACCAAACCAAAACAACCCAGAAAACATACTATGTGAAGAATAATGGGGTGCAGGGTGGTATTTCAGAACATGAGTAGGACCCAAGGGTTGGCCTTTTAACAAAGTACTTTAGTGACCCAGCCAGAGAGTACCTAGAACCCAGCAGGCTACTCCGGCAGGGCTGTGATGGTTGACCTGGAGTTTTATGTCATCTCTTCCTTCTTGTTGGACTGAGTGCCATGACAGCAGGTTGGCTCTGAATGGCTGGTGTGTACTCAATAAGTGTCAAATGAATGGGACAGTCTACCGACTGACTGATAGAAGAAGACATCTACCTTGAGACGAGTACAAAGAAAGATTTCATATGGAGAGAGATGGAGAAAGACAGATAGACAGGTGTGAACAGTTGGGTGGGGGGAGAGGTGGCAGTGGGATGGAACAGGAGGGAGACGGTTGCTAGGGATACCATGGTTCCTGCAACCCCATCACATGAAATGTCCTCCTACAGGCCAGAAGCAATAGCCAATGTGGTTGGAGTGTGGTGAAAGGGAAGGGAGGAGACAGGATGGTAAAAATGGTGGATCTGCCGCTGGTGGTGGCTGGTGGTAGAAGCAGAATGGTCACGCAGAGTTTCAACTGCTATCTCCAAGGCTTCTGGAGCTGGGCATGGGAGAGCCTGGCTCTATGAGGCTCACCCACATTTTGGACACTGCAATACAATGTTATCTACAGAGTTCAGGCTGGAGTAGCACGTGATTGAGTTATCAGCAAATATAGATAGATATAGATATCCATATACATAGACACAGAGGTAAAAGGAGAGATGGGTAGACAGGCAGGTGGGTAGATGGGTTGGTAGGGATGGATATCACCAAAAAGAGTCATAATGTTTTTAAGTAATTTCATGATTTGTACTGGGCCGATTTTATAGTTATCACAGGGCACATGCAGCCAATGGCTGAAGGTTAACTGTGCCCAGAGGGAATGGGTCCACCAACCAGGCCTGCCTGGACTCTTTAACCCACAATCTCATCAAACAGCAACAGGGACTTTACTCACAGTCACACAAGCTGATCCAGGAACTTAGGGACATCCAAGCACCAGAGGAGCCGCAATTCCAGTCCAGATGTTATCCTACAGCTGTGCACTGGCAAAAGAAACACAAATGACAGCTCAGAGACCTCACTAAGCAATGCATCAGTCAGCCAGACATGGTGGTGCATGCCTTTAATGCCAGCACTCAAGAGGCAGAGGCAGGTGGATCTCTCAAGTATGAGGTTAGCCTGGTCTATAGAGCGAGTTCTAAGACAACCAGGGCTACACAGAGAAACCCTGTCTCAAACAAAGTCTCAAATTGTCTCAAACAATTACTTACTCACTGCTGTGATAAAATACCTGACCAATACCTGGCTCATTTTTCAGGAGAACAGTCCATCAGAGTGTGGGCAGCAGGACAGCAGGAGCTTGGAGCAGGAAGCCACAGCACCCAACCGGAAAGCCGAGAGAGATGAACGCTGGTGCTCAGCTCACTTTTCTATTCAGTGCAGGACTCTAGCCCATAGAATGCTGTCAGCCACTTTCCTGGGCTGGCTCTCCACCTTTATAACCCAATCTAGAAACTCTCTCATAGGCATGCCCAGTGGCTTGTTTCCATGGTGATGCTAAATCCCATCAAATTGGTAATGAAGAAGGACTATTACAGCAGGGAGCAACATCCTCACAACAGTAAACACTTCTGATTGGATTTCAGATTATGAAGACGAAGGAGTGGAGTTCCCAATCCCAGGGCACAGTACAGCCTCAGAGCTGGTACACCCCACCCCCCACCCCCCACCCACACCCACACTTCAGTCAGAGAAAGAGACTCCATCTCCCTGCTGAGGGGTACAGGAGCCCTTGGAACCCAGTGGCTGGAGGTACTCTGTTCAGAGATGATGCTAAGGTTCAGAACGACGCCGACAGATCTTGCTCCAAATCAGCAACACAGAACCAGAACCAGCAACAGGGTTACCTTCCTAATAAAACTCCATGTCTAAACAAACATTACTCTTGTTCTGTCTAGCTCTAGACAGGGGAGGAGAGTAAACAGTCTGCACTTCCAAAATCTTAACCATTCCTCTAATTCATAGCCCCCACCCTCACCCAAAAAGGCCTTTATCAACCAAACTGAGGCTCCTGGTTTTCCTCAAAAACAAAAAACCAAACCAAAACAACAAACAAAAAACCCAGCAGTGGTGTTCAGAATCCTATCTGAAAAGCAGAACTTATTTTGTGGGTATGTGTGTATACGTGTTCGTGTGTATTCTGGTCCATGTGCATATCGGTATGCTTGTATGTAGATGCCAAGTGTAAGCCTTTGATATTATTCTTCAGTGACAACTACCCACCTTGTCTTCTGTGGCAGGGTCTCTCTCCCTGGCCTGGTGGTATCAGATTTGTCTAGGCCAGCTGACAGAGGCCTATTTTTTTCCAGTACTGGGGGTTACTAGTACAAACCACTGTGCCTCTTTTCTTCATGTGGGTCCTGAGTTGTTTCTGTGGGTGGCACTTTACTGACTGAAACATCTCCTCAGCCCCAGAACTTGACTTTTGAAGCACGGGGAGAGACAGATGCAGAGGGGAGCCCTGGGGCATTCATCTCTGCTCTTCAGCCAGTGGG
>NW_021621159.1:0-9417 GCF_004785775.1 Grammomys surdaster | reverse complement strand
TTCACTTTGCATCCTGGTTATAGACATTTCCTGATTGTCTAGCCTCAAAGCTTTGGTTACAAAGTCACACAGGCTGTGGAAAATGGAGGGCCTATTGGAAGATGCTGCTAACTTTGGAGCCCCTGAGAAACAGTGAGCAAGAGGCAGGAACAGACTTGTCCACCCAGATCCCATTGGCCTTTATTGGGAACCAAGCCTACTGAGCACAGCCTTGGGAACTTGCTAAGAAGACTTATCTATCAGGCAAAGACCCCATATTTCCATCTTTTGTTTATTAGGGGAAAGCACTTTTTGACTGAGCTGTCTATAGGCTATGCCTACTGTGTTCTTATCCCATTCAGGGTTATTTTCTTTTTCCTTTTTTAAAAATTTTTTCAGTTTGTGTATGTGAGTACACTGTCTCTCTATTCAGACACACCAGAAGAGGACAATTGATTTCACTAAAGATGATTTGTAAGCTACCATGTAGTTGTTGGGAATTGAACTCAGGACTTCCAGAAGACAAGTCAGTGCTCCTAATGGATTAGGTATCTCTCCAGGCTTTTTCTCAATTCAAGGGTTTATTTCTTATGGCTTTATAGTATCCTGGGTGATCTCTTATATTATCATTAACTGGGAAGATAAAAATGTTTCTGCAATGAACTACACTTGTATGTGTGAACATGTGCTTCTGTGGGATCGGGAATGTGTGTGTCTGTCTCAGTGTTACTGTGTGTGTGTGTGTGTGTGTGTGTGTGTGTGTGTCCATAGCTTGGCTGAAATGGTGTAGCATCATTTTGCTGTCTCTGAGATGAGGTACTAGCACAGGATGGCAGAAGCCAAGGAGATTTCCTATACCTGTATAACTATATTTTTGGGTCTCTGTCCTTCTACATGACTCTCTGCCTCAGTCGATTTGGAGTACATAAAAATATTGTTCTGATCCAGTTTAAAAGAACTCCTTTCCATGAAACATTTGTGTTCCATCATGTTTCTGTCAATTGTGTTGTATTCTGTCTTCCCTTCTGAGTTCTCTGGTATAACTTGAGCCTATTGTCACTTAAGTCACCCCACAAATAATACTGCAGTAGCTATAAGCATTGCAGGGGCATTGTTTTTCCTCCATGAATGTCCCTGTTAGGGTTCATTGCTTACCCTTGGGAAGATTTGCGTGTTGCTGACTATAGTATGTCTCCAGTGAGCATGGTTCCTGGCAGATAGTTTTTCTGGGGATTCCCAGATGGAGGGGTTCATAAGTAAGAACCAAGGCAGGTTCTAATATTTCAGATACATTAAGAGCCTTCACTTCAATGGTATCTAGGATCCCTAGAATGCTTCTTTAAAGTGTTCGATTTACACATTGCTACACAGCTATTTTTCAATATAATATATATGGACCATTGGAGAAATGTGGTGTTTTATTTTAACTCCAGTACAGTGGGTAGTTCATTGTTCCCTTGCAAGCTATTTTTTAAATCTGAGAAAAAATTGCAGGTGCAGGTGCTCTCTGAACCTTCTTCTTTGGGGATACAGGGAATGACCTTAGCTGAATGGTCATACTGGATTGTCCTGCTCAATAAAGCTGGTGTTTGCTGGATAGCTGACTTGGCAGGTCCTCACCAGGCCTTTGTCTCTTCCTCCTCTAGGTCTGAAATACTCCACCAAAAGCTCAAAGAGGGCACAGACCAGGCCAAGGTCTCCCTCAGACACAACTCTTCACCAAGAACACTCAGTGTGCAAAGCAAATGAACCACCATTGCATCTCATCCATGTAACCTTGGCAATCTTGGACTGCATTTTCTTCCATTCTTTCCGTTCCTATATATCACAAGGCCTTCATTTTGTCTAGCCACTGGTCCAGGCAGAGTGCATGTTTGGAAGGCTTCAGACACATGCTGAGGGACATCAAGATCTGCTGGAAATCTATGAGGAGCCTGAGAATGTAAAGTTTTGCTTGTCCTGATGGGTCATCAAAGATAAATTCATGAGGATCAGTCAAGGGAATTTTAAGGACTTTCAGTACCACCAGTAACATGTTTCATGCTTTGCTTTGGAAGGACTTGTCCATCTCAAAACCACACCACAATGAGTCATGTACTCATTCACCTTGAAGAGATTACTACCAGCATTGACTGCCTTTGCACTATATTTCCAAGGCCAGCAACAGGCTGTAGGTCTGGGCTGCAAAATCTGCAGCTAAAGAATGTTTCTTAGATTAGTAATTGTGTTTTGGATTTTCTTAGAATTTTGATTACTTTGAGTATATGGTTTCTTTCTTTACATTTGAAGTTTTGTTATTTGTTTATTATTTTTGTTACCGTAATTAATTTGTTGTTTTGCTAAGTTTATATATTATATACATTGACTCCCCCCACTTTAAGATGGTATTGAATGAATTTAATGTATTCTTATGGATGAAAACATAACCACTAATTTTTCCCTCCTAAGAACCTCCTGTATTCATGTGTGGTTCACAGTCTTGTAACACTAAAATATCAGGCAGGAATGGGCCTCTTCAAGTAGCATTTGGCTTAGACTTCATTATTAGTTCCCAGTAAGACACTGTGAGACAGAGAATTGGGCTTTTGATGTGGATAGTGAGTCACAATCAGTGGATCCTCACTTCATGATGAAAAAAGTATCCCTGCAGTACCTTGTGGTCATGAATTTAACTATGTTAAAATGTACTACTATGTGCATGATCAAGTTGAAGAAACAAAGTAGGAACACAGGTGTATTTCTCTAATATGTCCCAAGAAATAAAAATACTCAATAAAGGAGTATAAAAGAAATCAGTAAATACAGAGCTCTATGCCTCTTGTTTTCTTGAAATATAACCTCACTTATAAATGCACAACAGAGATAATGGATTCCAAGACATTTTGTGAGATGTTGGTTATTTGTTTTTTTGTTTTGGTGGATGTTTTTTGGTTGTTGTTCTTTGTTTTTTGCTTTGTTTTCTCCTTTGTTTTGTTCCTGTTGTTGTTCTAATGATAATGATGATTCCTTTTGCTCATGGAATCGACAATGTATTTGACAGTTTTTAAAAAAAATTATGTGAGGCCTTTTTTCTGTTTTCTAATTATTTCTTTTATATGTAAGGGTGTTTTTCCTGCTGTAGATTTGTGTGCTACATGAATGCAAGTCCCAGAGGCCAGAAGAGGTCAGTGGATTCCACCTGGAACTTAAGTGACAGGGGATTGTTAATCCTTCTTTAGGTCCTCTGAGAAACAAATTCTCAAATGCATAAGCCATTTTTCCAGTCCCTGCCTGGACTTTTGTCCTTCCTTGTGTGGTGTATTACTTGCACTGGATGACCCCAATCAAAGAGAGAAGTTTCTTGAGACCTGTAGGATCACATACTTGGGGTGGGCATGCTCAGTGTTTAAACTTTGAGGCCTCCATGTAGGGCATTATAGTCGGTTCCTGATCCTGCCTCAGGATCTCTTTTTTGTCAGGGTTGGAGCAGATCTCTCATGACTCATCCTGCATGAAAATGCAGATTAGGATTTATCAGATGAATTGCAGAATTAAGAACTCTCTTAGGGGTGGAGGAGGTAAATAAATCATGTTGAAATGCCATCTAAACAGTGTTTAGAGTAAACTTCAGAGGAGCCCAGGGGGATGGAGACTGCAACAGAGGGCATAGGACTATGATGGTGAATATTTCAGTTCAAGGCTAGCAAGGATGAGGAATGATAGATGTTGCCTGTATCTTTGCTCTACCTTCTGCCTTTACTCTGGAAAGTGACTGTGCTACCAGTTCTCTCCTAGCTTCCTTAAATCTGAGGCTAAATCAACAACAACAACAACACACACACACACACACACACTGTGTTGTTCTTTTTCTGTTTGTCTTCCTGAGGTTGTACTATCTCCTGCCTGGAAAAGGGTGTCCTCACCAATTTTTTATCACCACCTCTCCTGCCTGCCCTTAATGTTAGCATCTCAGTCAGTCACATCTTTCCCCTGCTATATACCCATGACCACCTTCTTATAGAAGCAGACTGTGTGGCCACTTTGTATTGATACTTCACATTGCTGCATTTTACTTCTCTCTCTAAAGCATGCTCCCCTACCAATTTTCCACTTTTCCTCCAGGGATCTGTACCTTCTGCCCAGCAATGAGCCCATGGCTTTGTTTACTGACAGATCAAGAAACAATTGAGGACAGGACTTTAACATCAGAAACGTCCCCTACAGGTAGAGGCTCACTTTTAAGTTAGTAGATCTCAAAGTGTATTAGGAAATGTTTCTTCAGATGAGTAACTGACTCTGGTAAAGCTCCCTGAATCATATGACTTCTGAAACTGTGGAGGAAGTAATCCTCTGGGTCTCCAGACTGGTCTTGTCAAACCAAGAGGAAAAAGTATCAACTCTTTGTGAGTGATGTACAGATATAAGCAAGCACATCATTATAGATACAGAGCTTCCTCAGTTCCAAGACTGAGGTGATCAGGAGGTTTGCTGTCTCAACAAGTAAAGTCCTTTACTCTCCAAAACTAAGCTCCTTCCGTAAAGCCTCCATGGTTGAACCAAAGAAGAAACTTCCCACATATTATCCTCTGATTTTTCTGTTGTTAATAGTGCAATGTGTTACCCTCCACTGCAACCTTTCAGTACTTTGCTGTTAGGTATCTTAACTGCACTAATTTCTTTAATAATTACCACTCTGTCTTAATCTTCAAGTTTTCTCACACACTTTTCTCCATAATTTTGTACTACAGTTTACCTTTAATCTCACTGTAAATCTCAATCACTATAGATGGTGAAACCAAGATATTCCATGACAAAACCAAATTTGCTCAATATCTCCCCACAAACCCAGCACTTCAAAGGATAATTGATGGAAAAGGCCAACACAAGGTGGGAAACTACAACCTAGAAAAGAGCAAGGAATTAATCTTCCAACAACCTCAAAAGAAGATAACTATACAAACATAACTTTACCTCTAATAACAAAAATAACAGGAAGCCACAATCATTTTTCCTTAATATCTCTTAACATCAATGGTCTCAATTCCCCAATAAAAAGACGCAGACTATCAGACTGGATACACAAACAAGACCCAGAATTTTGCTGCATACAGGAAACGCACCTCAGCAACAAAGACAGACACTACCTCAGAATAAAAGGGTGGAAAACAATTTTTCAAGCCAATGGTCCCAAGAAACAAGCTGGAGTAGCCATTCTAATATCAAATAAAATCGACTTTCATCCAAAATTAATCAAAAAAGATAAGGAAGGACACATCATACTCATCAAAGGAAAAATCTACCAAGGTGAACTCTCAATTCTGAACATGTATGCTCCAAATGCAAGGGCACCTACATACATAAAAGAAACTTTACTAAAGCTCGAAACACACATTACACCTCACACAATAATGGTGGGGGATTTCAACACCCCACTCTCAGCAATGGACAGATGATGGAAACAGAAACTAAACCGAGACACTTTGACATTAACAGAAGTTATGAACCAAATGGGCTTAACAGACATCTATAGAACATCTCATCCTAAAACAAAAGAATATACCTTTTTCTCAGCACCTCATGGTATCTTCTCCAAAATAGACCATATAATTGGTCACAAAACAGGCCTCTACAGATACAAAAAGATTGAAATAATCCCTTGCATCTTATCAGATCACCACGGACTAAGACTGGTCTTTAATAATGACAAAACCAATGCAAAATCCATGTGCACATGGAAACTGAACAACTCTCTACTCAATGATGACTTGGTCAAGGAAGAAATAAAGAAAGAAAGAAAAGACTTTTTAGAATTCAGTGAAAATGAGGACACATCATACCAAAGCTTGTGGGACTCCATGAAGGCAGTGATAAGAGGAAAACTCATAGCTCTAAGTGCCTACAAAAAGAAACTGGAAAGAGCACACACTAACAACTTGACTGCACAATTAAAAGCTCTGGAACAAAAAGAAGCAAATACACCCAGGAGGAGTAGAAGGCAGGAAATGATCAAACTCAGGGCTGAAATCAACCAAATAGAAACTGAAAGAAACAATACAAAATATCAATAAAGCCAATGTGAAATTGGAATGTTTTTCGTTTACCTGCTTTGTGGATGAAAAATATTTCTGAGTGGTAGTTTTCTGACACATAGATCATGTCTTCTTATCTTGTTTCAAAATAAATATTTCTGATTTTGTAAAATGAAATATAAAATACCTCTCAGATCTTCCAATTAATTAGTAAGGATTCATCCTTAATCCTTGCTAGTTTAAGCCTGCCTAAGTCACTTTACTAAAAGATCTTTGTTAACCCAGTATTTTAACCATCTGTCTGCTTCCATAGTTAAACGTAGAAGCGTGTTTGTATACGGCTTGTAGTTTTAGTGTCAGCTCTCTGTGTTGAGATTCTCAATGTCATTTTGTGTCCTAAAAGTTTCATGTAGTTTTTGCTGTTAGGATGATTAAGATGTATATAGTAGAGAATGTTCAGTCTTTGATTTTTTTTAATGTTTGTTTGTTTTCTTGACTAGAAATGGTAGTGGATTCTTTAAAATTATTTTCTCAAGATCCTTAAAACCTTAGAAATTTTAACATACTGACAAGAGCAGTTTAAATATTTTAACAACTTATATAAGTCAATATGAATACAATCAAAAGCTTAAATGCTTCATAGAACATGGGATTTACCTTAAATAATTATCATGATAGACCTCTTGTAATGAATGGTCTGTTTTACTACAGAGAAGAGTTTGCGAGCGAAACTGTTACAATTTAGAGTTTTTGTTGTATTTTCTAAGAGAAAGAGTATTGTTAGGTTCTCCTAACCTCTGTGGACCACTATGGTAATATGGTAAGTGATATTATTTTAATTGCAAATTTAAATAGAATCCAACAGAATTAAGTAACTGACTGCTCCTTTTTCTCTTTGTTGTTGTTGTTGTTGTTGTTGTTTTCCGTGAAAATCCTTAGTTCAGTGTAGCGTCTTCTGCTTAGGTTCAGTTATATAATTGTTAGGTTACATTTGATCTAGGTTTACTAAGATTTCAATTTATATTTCAAGCATTCTACCAGGAAATAAAGGTGTTAATTTTAAAAATTGTTTCCAAGACATTTCAGGTAAAAGTCATATAGGTAGTTTGTTTAATCTAGTTATTGGCCAAGGACTTAAGGATTGAATGTTTCCAAATAAGGCTTTTCTTGTTCTCAGAGCCTCAGTTCATTAAAACTCTTTTAAAACCTGTGTGCTGAGAGTTAAGCAAGGCCTCTTTTCTTGTCTTCAGGAGCTGCGAAATTGAATTCATGGAGCTGATGTGGCTAACAAGTTTATTTTAGGAATTGTTTAGAAAATGCTGTTGCTTCCGGTTCTTAACTTCACAGCACTCCAGGTCTAATCAAATTATTGGAGACTTACCAGAGTTGGTCTGAAATCACACTTAAGAAAAAAACACGTGATCCCTTCCAATATGGTAGTGTAAAAAACGGTCACTTGGAAGGTTACTGTATAACCAGATCTGAATCACCACCCCTGAGAGAGTTCTCAGTGTCTGTGTGTTAATGTTCTTTTTCTGTATAAAGTTCACCCATTTACTACATAGTAGTCATGTGAAATTTGAAGTTATTTTGCAATAGTTACTTTTATTTGATATTTACTGTGTTGATCAAAAGTTTTGTGAGTATTTAGCATATTCTAAAGTATTCTCTTTCCTCCTAGACTTCTGCCTCTTCCTGTAGTTAGGGCTAGAGGTGAGGTGAGTGTACTAAGTGAATACAGTGTGGTTTCACTCTGGTAGGATAGTTTGTTGTCTTGTAATTTACAGTGTGTTTTTATCTGTTTTTATTTTAGTAAGTAAGATTTATATTTTTGAGCTCTCTGAAAGGAAACTGCCACTCTAAACTTGCTGCATGCATTGTTCCCATTAGACCTAACTCTTATTGTACTTATGAGTACCTAGATACTGAATAAAGGAAGAGGAGAGATGAAGTAGACTGTCACTGTTATTAGAGAAACAAGAGAAGGGATGGAGAAATATGTGACAGGTACCATTTTAATCAAATCTTCTCTTTTCCAAAAGGTAGCTATCAGCAAAGAAAAGACCTAGTCAAATAGTCTTAACAATGTGAATTCAGATCCCCAGAACCCACATAAAAGCTGAGTGCAGCCAGGTGGTAGCACACTCCTTTGATACCAGCATTTGGGAGGCAGAGGTAGAGACATCTCTGTGGGTTTGAGGTCAGCCTGATCTACAGTGGGAGTTACATGACTGGGAACCTTGTTTCACAAAAGAAAACAAACAAAAAGATAAGTGCACTAGCCCAAGTATCTGTAATCCCTGAATGCTTACATGAATCAGGAAGTAGATAGGAGAATGTCCAGAAGCTCATGGTCAACAAAGAGGCACCATGGTAAACAAGGTGGGAAGGTGAGGGCCCACCAACATCCAAAGGTTACCCGCTGCCTCCACACATGCACCATGACAGGGATCCACTTACACCCAGACACATACACAAAAGAGAGGAAAAAAATAAAACAAGAGAATTAACACAACCATCTTCCAAGATGATGGAACACAACTCAAGAACATCTTTTTTAGGTTTGTCGAGACAGGGTTTCTCTGTGTATCCATGGCTGTCCTGAAGCTCACTCTGTAGACCAGGCTGGCCTCAAACTCAGAAATCCGCCTGCCTCTGCCTCCCAAGTGTTGGGATTAAAGGTGTGTGCCACTGTTGCCCAGCCAAGAGCATCTTATATATACTCTTAAGTGTTAACTCTCATCCTAAAATCTTGAGACTCCTCCATGGGTTTGTGTTGATGGAGGATCTTGGACTAAAGCATAAAAGAGGGCCTGGAAAAATAAAGTCAGCTGTTGAGAATCCTTGCTGCTTTTTCAGAGGGCTTAGGTTCAGTTCTCAGCATCCACATGATGGCTCACAAGGACATATAATTCCAGCTCTGGTGCCCTCTTCTGGACTCCAGGGGCGCATGCATGCATGTACACATATATAATCATACATTCCTACACGTAAAATAAAAAGAACTTTTAAAGCATAAAGGAAACTCTTATGTTAATTATTACTCACTATTTTTGTTTCTCTGGATGCTTCTTATAACAATGCTATAAACTGTAATAAATAAATAGTTCAGTCCTTTAAAAATATTTAAATTCCTTTTACAAAAACTAGAAAAAGTACTCTTACTAAATTCAGTTGAGTTTTCCTAATAAAAACAGTCAACTTATTCCCATCTTAATAGTTTAGTTTGGCTCTGAAACATTCAGCGCAATGTAGATTTCTCCCTTACATAATAAAGTCACAGACTATCAGAGCTAGAGATGACCTTAGAGAGTCACTTACTCACACCACCACCACCTTCATTTTATTGTTGAGGCGACTACTCACAAGGACAGGAAATTGGTGCAAAGTTACATAGCTAACTAATGATAGATTCTTTACTGGGACATAG
>NW_021621158.1:0-13823 GCF_004785775.1 Grammomys surdaster | reverse complement strand
TGAACTGTCTGTGCTATCATCCATTCTGGCCCTCCTGCATCTTGCCACTTTTCTTTGTAGCTTTGAACTCCCTCCCTGAAATGGTGCTGTTCACCATACTCTCATACCTGTGGTACTTTCCTCTCTTTTGTAACATTGCTTACATTGCCCCTGGCAGAAGGGCTTAGAGTTTGGTAGTCACCCCAACTTCTCAGTGTGTTTTGATTTCTCTGACAGCCCCTCAATTATGTGTCCTGGGTGTTTCCCAGGAATGGCATTGATCAAACCAAAGGCCTTTGTTCTTGGGAATTGATTTCCTCTAATGTGACTGAAACTGACATGGGGGTGGCCCTGGTGTGTGGAGATGTAAGCCTGGCCTTTCTTATGTGACAACATTTATTTCCCATCACTTCCCATCCCCTCTATTAGCATAATATGGATTGTACTTTATGGTGGGACTTACTTTCTGGAAGTAGATGTTTATTTTGTCCTTTTTAGCAAGAGTCAAATCCATTCTCCTGAATGACTTTCATGCTGTCCTCCATCAGAAAGATTTGTGGTTGCAGAGGTAGAAGCCCAAAAACCTCACCCCAGCTGAAGAACCTTTTTGGCATCATGTCCCAGTGGTTGGAACTCTTGTAAATGGCTTACTCCAGGATCGGCGGGCTAACCATGAAACACACTAAGAAACCTTGAGGGAACTGATCAGCAAGTCACCAGCAGGGCAAGCCAGAAACCGCAGCTCAGAGCCACAGAAAGGGAAGCTTATATCAGTGGAAGAACTTAAAAGTTTGCACATGTGACAAATTTCCATTCTTTTCTGTAAAGGACAAGGGTGATTGCCCCCTTTGTTGGGCTTGTATTATTGGCAGGAGACAGAGCAATGGGCTCCAGCCACTTCTGTCTTCTGCCCACTGTTGTTTCTATAAATACTTCACCACTACCTGATGGGGTAGGGAGGGAGGGATTTTCTGGGACATGGGCCATATCTCTGCAGTGAGAACACTTGGCATTGCTGGCTGTTCATGTAGATCTTAGTATTGCTAAGACCTATCTATGAGAGCTATCTCCCAGGTCATCTCTAGGAGTTCCAGGAGAGGCAGAAGAGCTTTCTCGGTGGAAAACCTCAGTCAGTAGTACCTTCAGAGGAGTCCAAGGACAAGGGGAGTGTGGGACCTGCCTCACCATGGATGAGCAAAATGTTAGGTTCTTACTGCTGTTAGTACATTTCAGGGGCTTGCTGAGTTAAGGCCAATGTTACTGTCTTTCTGCCTAGAGGTCATAATGCCACACAGGTGTCACTGGGCTAAAACTAAGGTGCTAGCAGGACTTCGTTTCTATCTAGAGGATCTTGAGGACAATCTGTTTTCTGGCCTGCCATTGCTGTTAGAGACCCTCACATTCCTTGGCCAGAGCTGTCTTGCTCCATACCTGAAGCCAACAGCATTACATCTCTTCTACTTTCTTCCATTGCCTTTGCTTCCTGTGACTACAGCCAGGAAAAGGCCTTTGCTTTTATGCCCTGGTGTGATCTAAGCATACCTATCATTTAGGGTACTCTCCCCAGCTCAAGGTCCTTAACCTTGTCACCTTCTAAGTCCCCTTTAATATGTCAGGTGACATACAGTCTGTGCAGATCAGAGAGACTGAGAGAATCAAGATTCTGCCCACTACAAGCAGAGGGTCCTATATGATCCCTGAAGAATTGCCAATGAGAGTGTAAGGTTGGACATCTCAGGGGATGGGCTTGAGGAACAGAGAGATAGTGGGCTAAGGGTTTACAGAGACTGAGGATCCTGTCAAATTTTCTGTGGTTCCCAAGTGTAGTGCTTTTTCTCTGACCGAATCTAGATGTGAGAGAGCTGCCCCCAAGTTCTTGAGCCATGTAAGCCACCTTAATTGAACCATTGGCTCTGGTCTCTATCTTAGGCAGAAGATTAGAGTAAGAGGATTCAACCTCTGTTGAGGTCTTATCTACTGGACTTGAGGTTTCACTGTAAGTAGGACTAAATCAAGGCTTTCTCATGGTATCAGGAGAGGTTTCAGAATGTAAGCTTCTAGAATTCTCACCACTGTCTGCATTGCATAAGACAGCAAGGTTTTGGGATACCCTGCTTGTGGAGAATCTTTCTGAAGCTCCGTGGGAAGATCTGGTGTAGACAGTCTCAGCATGTAAGGCTGGGGATGACAGCTGCTGCTGGGGTCCCTATCCTCAAGGGGAGTCTCCACTGACCCTGGTTATTTATTGTCAAGGGAAATCTGATGTCCAAGCTCATGTTGGCCAACTTGGTTTCCATTTTCTTCCCCTCATTTACTGGTGACACTGCCATCTTGTAGTAGCATTTACCACTAAGCAAGACAAGGCATCTGAGATCACCAAAGGTTTCTGTTCTTGGGAGGCAGACAGAGCAGGTTTCCAGAAGGACTCATGCATCCAGACTCTCTGCAAGTATATTAGAACAAAGACTCTAGACCACTTTCTCATTGAAAGTATGCTCTAAACCTGGCCTCTACCATGGTGCTGAGCCCTGTTTGGGGGATGGGTAAGTACCACTGACAAATTGTGGATGCAGACTTTAATCACTGGAGTGAAGACTAACTCTGTGCCACCAGGTAAACCCATCACTGAGGCTGGTTCTGCTACAGAGTCAGGAACCACTTTTAAACGCTCAGTGCTGGGGAAGGGAAGAGAGGAGATGGAAAACAAAACCAGAAACCAGCTGCCATCTGCTGAGTCACGTGTCACAACACTGTCAGTCTAAGGATTTTGTGGGCTTGCTCCAGTTCTCATGAGGAAGATACTTTATATGCAGGGTAGTCATGTACACATTTGTGTACAAACTTCAAGACCCATATCCTTTTGTGGACAAGCTAGGGAAGGCAGAGGAGGAAGAACAGGAGAAAGAGGAGGAGGAAGAAGAAGAGGAGGAGGAAGAGGAGGAAAAGGAGGAAGAGAAGGAAATGGAGGAGCAGGAAGAAGAGGAAGAGAAGGAGGAGGAGGAAGAGGAAGAGGAAGAGGAGGAGGGAGGGGAGGAGGAGGAAGGGGAGGAGGGGGAGGAGGAGATCAGAGCTCAGTATGGCTTTACGTTAAATACTCACCTTTTTGTAGATCAAATTTGGAGCATACAAGGAAGCCATTGGTACCAATATCTCAGGTAGGCCTCCACGCTGGGACTCTTGAGGCTTTCTGAGCTCCAGGGAGGGGCTTTTTTTCTCAGTGCTGGTTGAAGGCCCTGGACTCTAGCCATGGCTTCTATACTCACAAGACTAAGAATATTCCATTTTGGTCAGGCTCATGAAAATGAGCATCTGACATCTTATGTAATTTCTTTTCTCCTCAAATGTGTAACCGTGTGTGCATAAATAGAGTGTATGTGTATGTGAGTGTGTGGGGGTTGTTCCTAGAAAAGCTCAAGGGGTCATGCCTGCTGGTTTTAGTCAGTTATTTTCAGCCTCCCCTTCCTTTACTCTCTGCTCCCTCTGACTCTATCACTTCTGTAGTAGAAGGAAGATACAGAAGTCACCAGTGGCCTAGCCCTGAAAGGAGTCTTACAAGTATCCTTGGCACTTCCAGCCACCTTTGCCATTTTTTCTTTTGCATATCAGTCCATGACTTCTCTGTTTAACCTGAGATCTTTTGGTTGTGAGTTTTGACAACTTTTTCCTTCCGAATTCACTGGGATTTGAAGTGCATGGCATTAACAGTATCGGGGGGAAATGGTTTGCACCGAATATAAGATGTATGTGTTTGAACATTAGCGATGTCTTCAGACATGAATTGCATTTTAACTTTTCAGTACTACCCAGCGTGTGTGCACACATGGTTTCAAGCCTTGGCAGATGGAATGTATATCTTTTTCTAGCTCTGACATAATTACTTCAGGGCCATCTTAGGCCCAGTTGAAATGAGGTGACTAAGGTTTCTGCCACTTTTTCCAGAGTTAAGGAGCAGAAGAGATGCTTTCAAATCAGTAACATAAAGATTGATCAGAGAATAGACTTTGGTATACTCAGGGAACCAGCTAAGAAATCCATTGGAGCCATGTGCGCATGAACGCATGAGAGCTGGGCAAGGCCATCTCTAACAGTGTTAATAAGAATAGGTGTTTCCCTAGGTCAGATCGATTTGGAGAACATCGACATTACTAAGTGATTTGAGGATCCCATAGCCAAGAAGCCATATTTCTAGTGACTCCAAAATAGTGTATGCCACTACTTGGTCATCACTGATATTAATAGCAAGGATACTTGAAGTATTAGAAAGTCCCAAACAAGCATCTCTCATGCTACCTATGTGGACAGTCTCTTAAGTCTTCATGGAACTTGGCTTAGAGTCCGTGTTCCTGAGTCCGGAAGCTTTCTGTACCCTGGGCAGTTACCTTTGCTGTCTATGTTGATTCTTCCCACTGTCTTGAAGTTCAGAACACATGTCTGGGAATCTTACCTCGCAGGAAGTCTTGGGGAATATAACTGATGTAGGAGTCACAGACACAGGAGCCAAGTTATCTGAAACAGGGACATTCTAAAACCACAGTTGCTCACATGCACCTTGCAGGAGAAAGCAAGTGACTCTGGCCTTGGGATGGAGAAGAACCTGAGATTTTGTGTGACTTTTGCTTAGAAGAGAGTATGGCTAGTTCAGTTTTTGAAAGCAATGCAACCCCCCCTCCCACATGGCATGGGCATTGTAGGTCTCTTCTCCTCCCACCTTGCTTTGCCCCAAGACCAGCTGCCCTGAAGTGTTGTGGAATGGATGGGCAGAGACCCTATCACAGCTGAATCCTTGCTGAAGCAGGAGCGTAACAGCTCTTGTACACCAATAACTTCTCAGGCTGTCTCCCATCTTCTCCCTGGGTCAAGGAAGCATGGGTGGCTTACCTGACAGGGAGCTGTTAAGGATCATAACTAAGGCCAACTAAGAGGCAAGGATGGTGAGTCTTTGAGAAGTTAAAAAGCATCTCTGACAAATGATTTCCACAACAGTAGTCTCCCGGTAACCCACAAAACCCAGGAAGCTGTGAATGGGCAATTGCATCTATAGTCATGCATTACCCTCAGGAGGGAAAGTCACATAGAGGTGACTGTTTTGGGGTGTTCATACCCTCTCTGCTACTCTAGCAAGTTCATTTATCCCCTCCCAACCTTAATGAACAGGGTTGAACCCAAAAAGGACCTCTTTGAAAAGGGTAACTGGACTACTGTGATCAACACGTGTTTTGGCCTTACTAATTATGCACACTGCTCCGAGTTATTTGCATATGTTAACTTTTTCTGTGCTCAGAACAAACTTACTAAGTATATACACTTGTTAGTACCACATGTCTTTGAGGACACTGAGGCCCAGTGAGGTTAAATAGCAAATATAAATCATATGGGTATAGTGATGGAGGCAGAGTTCTGGCATAGAGCACAGGCTTGTCCCTATCACAGTCCATTGGAGTGGGCTCATCAGAAGATCTGCCCAAGACCTGTAGCTTCTTAGAACATCAGACATTCCTTCTCCTTAGGAATTTCCAGCTGCTTGACTGAAGCTGGTTCCTTCTCTCATACACTTTCATGGGGAAACACTGGCCTGATAAATATTTTCAGTGTACTGGGCTCTAGATGCTTTCCATGGGAGGTCAGGGCTGATGGTGGCATGGTAAGCTGTTGACTCAGGTTCTTTCTAACCTCTTTGAAGCCATGCTCTCAGGCTCCAAGGTGGAATTTCCATTTTTCTAGCCTTTTCTTCACAATTCTGTGGTTTTACAAAGCAGTAGACAGGTTTCTGGGGGCTACTCCAATTTTCTTCTCCAGCTTCACTGGAAAGGATTGCCTCTTATGGGTCTTATACATACACAGGTGCGTGCGCGCACACAAACTCACACACACACACACACACACACACACACACACACACACACACACTTTTTCACTACACCTGCCTAGGTCCCCTTCCAAGTCTTGCTTATTTGAACTCCATTGGATTGAGTTGACAGTCCTGGTCTCCATGATCCTGGGACCAGAGTACATGGAAGAGATAGAAGTACTTATTCTGTGAACTACAAAATTCCTTGTACCTAGTTATAGAGGCCACATGCTCAGAGAAGCTCTAGAAATTGTCATTGTTGCACTATAGTTACTATTAAGAAGTTGAGTGGGTGAGAAGACCCTTGTGTGACTTTTCTCTAGTCAGGAACCAAAGTGCTCTTTCTATAGACATCCTTTGGTCATGACACTGACAAACTTTAAGAACAAAGATTATGAGATCTCTTAGATAGAGAACCCTTTCTTCATGTACCATCTGGAAGCTAGACACAGAACCAATGAGTGTAATTTTAAGTGGATGGGGCAGGTGAGAGGTGGAAGATGTTTTTGGAGTTTTCTCTTTGTCCTTGAGTGCCACTCACTCAAGACATTATAAAGCTCAGAGGACCCCAAGCAGCATAGGCCCTACCTTTATATACCTACCTGCCTTGTAAGTGGCCTAGATTCAGTCATGATATGTACCTAAGTGGCACATCATAGTAAATAGGGCCATAAGTTTCATGTTGTAGATAAGAAATCTAGTTTGAGGATACTTGACCTGTCAGCTCCTTGCTGGTCCAGGTGAGAGGAGAGAGGAGAGAGGTCCTGGTACCACCAGGTCTCTCCGGGGCTGAGCTGGATGGCGAGAGCAAGTGTCTGGCCAAAAAGAAACACACCGAGCTGGGAGTCTTGTCAGAACAGGAACTCATTTTACTAAACTAGGCACTCGCTTCTATGTAAAGGGACAAAGGTGAGCACTTAGGTATGAGGAGAGATGATAGGGTGGGATGAGATGACAATGACTAGGTGGGGCCAATAGATTCATTTTACGTCAGTGGTAGCTAGGCAAGGGCTGGTCCAGGCTGTGCTGAGTCATTTCCAGGTGGAAGAGAGAGAGAAACAGGTCTCAAAAATCAAGCCAGCCTTGGGTTTGTCCTCAAGGCCCAAACCAGGGCCAAAATCAGGGCCAACATTGACCCAAGCAAGACCATAGATATATAAGAGCCGTTGTTGTAGTCTGTGATATTAGGTAATACTTGGAAGTGAGGGGACTCATAGAGATGAGGTAATGATGAAAAGGAGGAAGAGGTGGAGGATAAGGAGGAGGACTTCTTTAATGTTTCACTTTACATCCTCATAGGAAGTGGATGAGGTTGCTGGGGCGGGTTCAGCTTTTAGTGATTCCAACCAAAGTCAAGCCCTCCACTTTTTCTCCCAGCAAAATCTCAAACTATGAGAAAAGAGATCTTCTGATGACGCTTGTCCTTAAGCAGATCCATTTCTATCTGAGAAACTCCCTAAAGACCCATCTGTAAGAGAGATATGGTTGACAAACATGTCTGGTAAGGACCAGAAACAATATCTGCTGACCTTGACCCTGGCAAGCCTGTATTACTGGAATTCCATGCATCCTACAGAAAATGAGGTCTCATTCATGGCCATTATCATTGGGGTCATTGAGAAAAAGGTTGAGTTGGCCAGTACATCACTGTTTTCATCAGATCCTCAGGAACATACTCATACATTTAAGTGGTAGGCTAGACCTGGCTGAGCCACACTGGGTGATTGAGGGCCACAGGTCTCATTTAACTTGCAGATAAGGGAGAGATGATGCTACCCAAATCAAGCTTGGACACGGGACTGGCACACTCATGAGTGCCCAAGATCAAATCCTCTCAGCCCAAGTCAGATGACATTTCACTGTGTGGCAGGTACGTTTTGTTAGGAGCATGATCAGAAAAGGAGCATAATGATGAAAGGCCTTTATATTCTAGATGGTTCTCTGTTCTCTCCTAAATCCCCCATATTCTTGCTTCCCTCACAACCCTCTCAGGGTAAGGCAGAACAGACTCTTCCTGAATCTATTCCCATTGTTATAGTTTGCATCTCAGCACCATGTGTATTGCTATTTTTATCCTGTACTAGAAACTATTAAGTGGGGGAGAAATGTTAATTGGTATTATTACAGCAAACTGTGTCATAGTGACAATGAATTCAGAGGTAAGCTCCCCACCCCCTCCCCTGCCTTTTAGGCATATACAAGGATTTTGTTCATTTTGCTGACAGCCAGTACAGATTTCTTTTCTTTCCTTCCTTCTTTCTTTTTTTTTTCCCTGGTGCTGTGCCTGTCGGGAGAGGTATTCAGAACTATGACATATACAGGGTAAGTTGCTGGGCCTCCGTTCTGCTTAGATACAAGGGAATGAAGTGGGGAGAAAGGGAATTGCCCAGTTTTAGCTACTAAAACTAGACCAGAAGGAACAGCCTGGCTGTGTGGGAAGCATACATGCTGTGTGGCTCACAGGGCCTTCGTGAGAGATTCTGGGCTGTGTGTATTTTGTTTATTTTTGTAGTAATAGGGATTCACCCTTGAGCCTTATGCCATGAGGCATGTGTTCTACCCCTGAGCTATATCCTCAGCCCCTAGGGTATTTGTATTTAGGGTCTAGCTAAAATAGGTAATAAGCAACCTTTAAGGTAGTATTCCCCCTAACTCAGGCTGAGTGAGGAACACATTGGAAACTCATAGTGATTTCTCTAACTTCCCGAGGTTGTACATGGGCTGAGCCCAGGACACCTGGAACCAAATCCTGGCACTTCCCTTTCTTTTCAAGCTCTGTGGCCTCAAGTTAATCTCTGGCCTTCGTTTCCTCACCTGAAAATAGGACTGGCAGTACTCATGTGTCCAAGTTGCTGGTGGGTAAGGAATGTTCCACAAAGCACAGATCAAAGACTTTCTGAAAATCCCTCCTAAATTCTGAGAGTCTCAAGCCATGAAGATCTGCTGGAAGCATCAAGAGAAATAAAGGCCTAAGTTCTAATCTAGTAGTGTTCACTGACTGCATCAACCTAACTCCAGAAGCCAGTATCTTCCAAAACCTCTCCATCCCATCCTTTTCTACCCTAAATAGATCAGTTTGATTTCTTGGTAGCTTAAAAAGGCTTTTTAGAAGGCCAACTGATTTTGTAAATAGTGATAACATTATATATACTATTTGTACAAAACATAAACAAACAAACAAACAAACGAATGAACCATAGAACAAAATAACCTGAGAGACTGAAGAGCTGGCTCAGCCACTGAGAGTGCCTCTGTGCAGTTATGAGGGCTAGTGTTTCAATCTCAGAATCCATGAAACAAGCCAGGCAGCCTGCAAACATCTACATGCCAGCCCTGAGGACTCTACTGACTTCTCCTGGCCTCTGTGTATACACGGGCATGTGTACCCACACCCTGTGTGCATACACTCACTCAAATACACACACAGGTAATTAATTTTTAAAAGTTAAATGGGTGAAATTCTGCCATATTAAAATAATATTTATTCTGATTGTGTTCCTGTGCCGGTCCAGCCCCACCCGCAGTGAACATGCACTTTTAGTCCAGCCAAAGATGAATTCCACATGCAGGTGTGTATTAATGGTTTATTGTGAACATTTCCTCAAGTGACTCAGTGATTTTTCACAGTGGCTGGCTTTTCACAGCACATGTCTTGCTTTTGTGTTCTTTATTATTAAGTCTTCTGATTTTTTTCCAGATGACTTACTTATTATTTACCTTGTATCCCTTATTTATTTTTGTCATAGGGATTGGCTGCATTTCCCCCCACTCTCCCTCTCTAATGGCTTGAACAGTAGTCACCTATTTTAACCTCATGGTGGTTACACTTATGTTTTTGAGAGCACACTTAAGCCCATATTCCCTCAGCATCCAAGTTAAGACCACATACCTCACACTGTGTTTTTTATGCCTGTCTCCTCTCTCTGCTCTCCAATTTTTATAATCTGATCTAGCTTTTAGGGCTCAGAGTAGTAGTCTCACATTGTGATAATTTCAAGTCACTCATTGCAAGCATTGTTTTTGACATTTCTATACTTGTAATTGAAATCCCACCACATGTTTTTGACACCTCCATTAGAGTATCATGGCTCATATCTGTAGGACATTGTAATTCCCTATCTGTAGCTTCTTAATTTTGATTTGTCTCCTGGTACATTGGCATTTATTATTAAGCCATTTTCTCCCCATGAAGGAAATGCTGTTGGGGTCTGAGAATGTCATTCTGTTGACCTCACATGTAAGTGAAATCATAGCTTGGTATTTTTCTTCCCTCAATGTTGTGCAATTGTTCTATGGTCCCTGGGCCATGGTTAGAGGGGACCAGCCTGGGGCAAGTTGGACTTTGATCCCTCTGTAGGTGATCTTGTTTCTTTCTGACTAAAGGTTTATAGAACTTTCTCCAGACATCAACACCACATTTCATCATATGTATGTAGGTTGACTTAATTTCTTGTGCATTGTATTTCAAACGTGTCCTTCGCAGCAGTGTGTTTTGTCTTTTCTGTGCACTTGTTTGACCACCAGCCTCGTTAAACTGTCATCGTTTCTCTTCTGTGGTGTTACTGTATTGGAGGGTGTGTGTGTGTGTGCGTGTGTAACCCAGGATGGCCTTGAATTCACAATGTAGTGCATCCTAGCTTCAACCTCACCAGTCTTCTGGCCTCAGCCTCCCAAGTGCTGAGGTTATAGACTTGGGTGCTTCTTTGTGTGCTCCCCATACCCCACTTTGGTCATTCAGCCCTCTCTCCTCTCTCTCCTCGAGCTCTCACTGACATCCGATTTTTGCATGTTTTTGGCTGCTTGCTATATTAGGGATGCTGTGGTTTCAGCTGCTCATGCCACCTGCACACCTTCCCCAGGTGCAGGTCCTTCCTTCTAGATAGATGAGACCAGATGACAGCTCACATTTGAATATGCTCTGCATGTCATTTACATATTGCTGCTGTTGGGGAAACCTGATTGCAAAACAGACTGACCTTGGAGCTGCGACTGCTGACTCTCTGGCCTTTTAAAGGCAATGTTTGATGACCCATGTTCCAGGCATTGTGTACTTTGACTTTATTTCTCAAGCAAAAGTCTTCTTGGACTGTACCAAAATACAAATAAGAAAAATTTCCAAACATTTTCTTTGTCTTCTTTTTTTCCTTTATAATAATTCTACCTTGTTGAACATATTTCCTGTGGTATGTATTTTTTAGACTTGACATCTTTATGCTGCATTGGTAGCTCTTCTCTATTTGTTTAGTCTTCCAGGGACAGAGAGGGCTGATAACTCTCTGGTGAGTTTGATGTAGCTCTCTTATCCAAGATGTTTAAATTTCTCCCCGCCCCTCCGTGTGTGGTGTGTGTATGTCTGTCTGTCTGTCTCTGTCTTCCTCCCTCCCTCCTTCTCCTCCTCCTCCTCCTTCTCCTCCTACTCCCCCCTCCATCCCCTCCTTCCTCTCCTTCCCCTCCTCTTCCTGTTTCTCCTTCCTACTCCTGTTCCCTTCCCTGTCTTCCTTCCTCTCTTCCTCTCCTCTCCATGTATATATACATTTTCACCCCCATAGTTATTAATATTTGAGACTAACCAGGGATTCATTCTTCCCAAGTTAGCTAGTTAAGGAAGGAAGGGAAAACGGAGGCACAGAGAGCCTGTGGTGACACAGCATTTGGGGTTTAAGTACCACTTTCTTGGTTTAAAGGCCCCCATCCCTTTCCTTAGCAGGCAGCCCTTCAGCTATCCTGATTCAATTTGCTTTCCACCAGTTAGAACCTCACTCAGGATCAGCTATTAAAAACAATGAATTTGAGAGTTTCCTAGGTAAATGGATGGAACTAGAAATTTTCATCCTGAGTGAGGTAAGCCAATCACAAAGAACACACATGGTATTCACTCAATGATTATTGGATATTAGCCCAGAACCTTGAAATGCCCAAGATGCAACTCACAGGCCTCATGAAGCTCATAAAGAAGGAAGACCAAGTGGGGGTGATTTGGTCCTTCTTAGAAGGAGCAACAAAATATTCAAGGGAGCAATTATGGAGACAAAGTGAGGGACAGAAACTGAAGGAGGGGCCGTCTGAAGACCATTCCACCTGAATATCTATCCCATGTGAAGTCACCAAAGATAGATGCTGATGTGGAAGTCAGGAAGTGCATGCTGATAAGAGCCTGATATGGATGTCTCCTCAGAGGTCTTCAAGAGTCTGACATATTCAGAGGCAGATGCTCACAACTAGCCATTGAACTGATCATGGGGTTCTCAATGGAGGAGTTAGAGTGAAGACTGAAGGAGCTGAAAGGATTTGCAGCACCATGAGGAGAGCAACAATACCAACCAACCACAGTTCCCAGGGTCTAAACCACCAGCCTGGGAGCACTTAGGGAGGGATCCAGGGCTTTAGCTGAATATGTAAGAGTGGAGGGCCTGGTGGGCATAGGGGAAAGAAGAGAACCTTGACCTCATGAAGGCTGGACGCCCCAGGGGGTGGGAATTTTGAGGGTGGGGATGTGGGAGTGGGGGGGTAGATAGAGGTTACATCCACAGAGAAGAAAGAGAAGGGATGAGGGGATTGTGGGTTCCTGGGTGGCTGGGGGATGGGGTAAGGGGACAACATAGGAAATGTATATAAAACATCTAATAAAATAAATTAAAAAAAAACAGAACCTCACTCAGGGTTCTGCATCACCTAAAATTCTGTAAAAATGTCTTTGGAAGGAGCCCTGGGAGGTAAGCTGTATGTGCAGCTAATTTCTTTTCCATGCAGCTGTTTTTGAAGATATTTGCAGAATTTATGGTTTGAGTTCTTTTTATATTGTGTCTGTGTTATGCAACAGCCATAAAATTTTTGCTATTGTTTGCGGTTGTGGAATTCAAGTACCAGGACTTTTAGAAGCAAGAAGTGAAAATGTCAAGTGGACGCTGCATTGTGTATTTGCTGTTCTACCTAACTGACTGTAACATGTTCCATAGAGCTAGGACCTTGTGCTTAATTAGAGGCTAGAGCAGGGGTGAGTGGGCTGTATTGTGTGTAGGCCCTCATGTCTGTTGACTGTATGTTAGAGTATGGGAAAACTTCTTGCTAAAAACATAAACTTGAAGATAAGATACTTTTGCAACTTAACTCAGTTCAAATTACCCACCCTTATGCCCTACCAATGCCACCAAAACCAACAGATAACTTAAAAATGATCCACTTGGTCTTGAGAGTTATATGTTAAATGTGGAGACCCAGTCCCATCATGCTCTGCAACCCCTTCAGCTGCAGAGTTGTTTTCAAATCTGTGCTTTCTTGGGCCTGAGTTGCTGACTGGAAGCCGGAATGAATGTCAGAGGGAGTGGTAATATGCATTTAAAATGTCTGAGGCAAATGAACCACTCTCAACAGCCAGGGGTTGGATCCTATGAGTCTCTTCTTCTGGACATCCTTAGCACCCTAATGTGTTTCACCATGACAAAATCTACAAAATCAAATCTGCTCTAGCCTGCTTATTGCTCATTGGTCTTTCTCAGAATTCCTCTCTACACTGCCAAGAAAATCTCATCTTTCATAGCTCTGTTTTGCTGTATTGCCATTCAATTTGCCTCCAGCACCTCTTCAAGAGGAAAATGTGACCACAGTTTGGGGTTCTGACATGAAGAGGACTGAAGGATCCTTTTAACAACCACAACCACAACCACAACCGCAACCACAACCGCAACAACAACAACTCTTCCTGCCTTTAAGAAACACCATCAGCAATTACTACTTAAGCTTTTACTACATGATTCTTTTTGAAGCTTTTAAATTATGGGCTCTGTATCAGAAAAATTGTCTGTTGAGGAGAATTTATCCCCAAAGTATCTCCTCGTCCTTGTTCAGACTGGGGCCCAGAGGGTCAGGGTCCTGGCAGGGAGTTAGGGGGCAGTGTAAAGTTTGGACTGACTGTCTGCTTTGGTCATGCCGTGTAAGTGTACATGCTTCATCTAGACCTGTGTAGATGTATGTGTTGATGGCTTCTAAGTTGCATATT
>NW_021621157.1:0-4589 GCF_004785775.1 Grammomys surdaster | reverse complement strand
ATCTCTTTCTTTTGGAGAGACATGGAGCCTTATTGGAGTTTGTGCTGCAGACATGATTAGTTCTTATCTGCATTGGCTGTTTGCTGTTTGTGCAGCTGTCATGGATATACTGAAATGTATTGCTCTATGTCTTCATGGGAACCTGGATCCTGGTGGGGTAATGGCACCTATAACTAGGAATGGCAGGAGGCAGCTGCAGGATCTTAATATGCAGAGTGTGTTTCCAGAAACCTGCACAGTCGGCTCCTGTTGCAGTCATCTGTTGTAAAGAAGTCATTGGTCCAAGGGAAGCAGGATTACAAGGAAGTGAAGGCTGATTGGTACCTCCTCCAACAGTACTTGACTGAGATGAACCTGACTGTTGAAGATGAACAGGAGAAGACCAGCAACCTCCAGAAACAGCAACATCAGGTACGGACAAGCAGCTCATTCAGACTAACCCTGTCTGTTATCATTTGCCATTTGGATCCATCTTTGCATTCATCCACCATCTTTTAAATCCACACTCCCAACCAGCCACCCACTTCATGGAATATAGTTGTTCATTACTTTGTCTATGCACAAGTATTCTAGGAACTTCAACTCTTGGGAGACACTGAATTATTGGCAAGTGTACCTTGCTACTCTGCTTGAAGCTGAAGTCTAGAAAGGGTAACAGATGAATGACAGGTCACACTCTTTCATGTCCTCATGATAGGAGGGTTGCTAAGCAGAGCTTTGAGAAAGTTATATGTCTTGTGACAGGAGTTGTGCAGGGGTCATGTGACCTCCAAGGAAGGCATCACTTTGCAGGGAGTAAAGCCAAATGCAAATATCAAATGAGGGCTTCTCACTGTCAGTGGTCTGGGTGGCATGTGGCCTTCTTCTTTCTCCTGCAGCCCAATGAGGTCTCTTCCCATTGGCCAGGTCTTTGTTTGCACTGATAGAAGTCTGAGTAGCAGCTTATCAGCCCATGTGTTTGTGAGCTTTGCTTGATATTTTGCCCTGCTAGCAGATTTAGCAGCAAGGGTTTCAGTTAAAAGATTAATGTTGAAGTCTAATTGAGGTGGTGGGAGGCAGCAGCTGACATCTGACATGCATGTCCCCACCTAGCCTGTGTCTTCATAACTGCCTTCTTCTACCAGGTCTCAGAAGCTGCAAGAGAGCTGGAATTGGCCACATCCCAGCAGGAGAGCCTCTTGCTGAATGAGTTGCCACCTCAGGAGCCCCCTTCTGAGATCCCTCCTCAACAGCCACAGACTTCTTTGGATGAATCTCCTTCCTCATAGATCATTTCCACAGTGTGAATGGGCCAAACTATGTAGCCAGTGAGACAGCCAGGCTGATCCATGGTCTTTTTCTCTTTCCTGTGTGACCCCTTGAGAGAGAACTGAGGTGACTGCAGTATCACCAAATGCTCAAGAGGAGAAACTGGCTGTAGTCTGTGCTGCTCAATGTGCATTGAGGGAATGTCATCTCACAATTTTTTCTGTTAGAATTTTCGTTGAAATTTTCTTTTGCATGGTTTTGTTTTTTCTTATGTTATTGAGATATTACATGTTCTTGTTATTGGTTTTGATTTTGCTAACGATTTTCACAATTTTTATTAACCTTCATATTAAAACTTGTTTTGTAAATTTGATTTCTTATGAATAAAAATTCGATCTGTAACTCTTGACTCTTTTCTTAAATTTTATTTAACCTTTCTTTTACACTCCATTTTTTACCCCTCTCCATATTCACCCTCTGATGGTTTAACATACTGTTCTGCTCCCCACCTGTCTCCCTGAAAAGGTCCCCGACTACCCTCACAAACACCTACTCCCCCAAACCTCCCCTTTCTTTGGAGTCCTTTGAGGGTTAGGTGCACCTTCTCAGACTGAATCCAGACCTGGCAGTCCACTTTATGTATATGTGTTGGGGGCCTCACATCAGCATGTTTGTACTGGTCAGTTGTTGGTCCAGTGTCTCAGAGATCCCTGGGGTCCAGGTTATTTGAGACTGCTGGTCCTCCTACAAGGTTACCCTACTCCTCAGCTTCTTCCAGCTTTTCACTAAGTCAACTATAGGGGTCAGCAGCTTCTGGCCACTGGTTGAGTGTAAATATCTGCAATTGAGACTTCCAGGTGCTTGTCTGGTCTTTCAGAGGGCAGTCATGATAGACCCCTTTTTGTGAGGACTCTATAGCCACAGTAATAGTGTCAGCTCTCTAGTCCTCCTCTTCAGCTGGGGCCCCCTTGCGGTTGTTGCTGGACCTTCAGCCAGACTGATGAGCATCTCAGGCTAGAACTCTGTCTGGGCTGCCTGTCTCTGGACTGATGGTTGTCTCCCGATTTCTCCTTGCCTGCACCTGCCTATGTTTCCCCATTCAGAAGATATCTGTCTAAGGCTCATTTCTAACCACAATCCATTGTAACAGGCAGGGTTTCTTGTCTGCACCTTGCTTCCCACCACTGATTCCAATCTGGACCTACACAGAACAGGGTCATTTCAGGATTGCTTTTTACAGGATGCTTTAAATTCTTTTTTCCCTCTTAGATAATTTCTTAATTTACATTTCAAATATTATCCCCATTCCAGTTTTCCCACCCACCAACAAATCCCCATATACTATCTGTCCTTCCCCTGATTCTATGAAGTTTTTCCCAACTTCCCACCCACTCCAGTCTACCCTTCCTGCCACTCCCCTACACTGGGGCATCGAGTCTTCACAGGACCAAAGGCCAATCCAAATGATATCCCACAAGAGCATCTTCTGCTACATATGAGGCTGGAGTCATGAGTCCTTCCATGTGTCCTTTTTGGTTGGTGCTTTAGTCCCTGCGAGCTCTGTGTCTGTGTGTGTGTGTGTGTGTGTGTGTGTGTTTGTGTTGTGTTTGATTAATATTCTTGTTCTTCCTATGGAGTTGAGAACCCCTTCAGCTCCTTCAGTCCTGTGTTATACTCTTCATTGTTCAGATGTTCTCAGAGCACAACACTGAGCTTACACATAGCCTCTCTCTTCTCTGCCACCTACTGAGGCACATGAGACACAACTGCCACCCTGCCAATGATCTAGGGACAGACAATGTCAATAATTTAAATCATTAAATGTCAGTGGAATTCTGGTCTGTACGATTGAAGAGTAAAACAACAAAGCCAAAAACTACAACAATGACAACAACAAAACAACTAATATTATTTTCAAAGGAAACACTTATTACCAAAGAATAATTAGCCAATCTTTTATCAAACCTTAAACTAGACCAGGAGATTCCTAAGCTCTGGCCATGTAGTGAAGACTCATCAACATAAAACATAGTTTGATAAGACTACAGAGCAATTGTCTCCAATAGTAGGAATTTTTCAATACTGCTTAGTATTACTTAACCTAAGATCTTAAAGTTTGGAAAATGCTTTAAAATAATGAACGTAATTCAAATTCTCTGAAGAATATTGTTGGAAATTTGATGTGGATTTTACTGAATTTGTATAGATGACTTTGAATTTTTTTAAATTTTTTTTAACATTGCCTAAATCTTTATTTTTCATAATCTACATTTTTTCAAATTAGACAGTTTTACAAAAAAATGACACAAAAGGAGACTTAAATTACCAATAGTTTACATGTAAGCTTGATTCCAGTCTTAATGAAAAGTAGAACAGAAACAGAAACCCTCAGGCAAGCTTTCACATTATACTCCCGTTCTGTGACTTGCAGCTGTTAGGGCTCCTGGAATCTTCGATTGTCTGTTGCTTTCTGTTTAACAGGCTACAAAGCACACAAACCCACAACTACAGCTCACTGAAGGGGACACAAAGACAGGTATGTACCGTCAGTCCCCTGCTGTGACACACTGGACCACTTTTTCAATATCAACTGCAGAAACCCTAATATACCAATATAAGACTTTTTTTTCTTTTTTTTTTTTTTTGTCTTTTTTTTTTGCCATCCACTAGTGGCAACCAGTGATGCAATGACAGAAGGGATTCACAGAGACATCATGACACTGACTACAAGAGAGGAATCACTTGAAATTCATGTCTGGTGAAGTGGGCCCAGATTCCTAGTCTGTATTTCCATATGATAATTAGGCATCATCATACAATTTTACAAGTTAAAAATGTCATTTGTGACTGTGGTATCTCTGATTCTATACCTTGAGATGCTGAAAGTAATGAGTAAACTTAAAAAGTAGATTATGAAAACCACATATCACACTTGCTGTGTGTGACATAGCAAGAGTCTGCATGCACCCTCAACAGCTTCCTATTTTGATAACTTCCATTTTTTTTCTGAGTGGAAAACCTCAAATTGTTCAGGAAGTCTCTGTTCTGACATTTTACAGCTATTTGGCATATCACCTTTGCTTCCTGAAAATGAGTGCTATAAAAATCCCATGTGAGCGAGGCTTTAGTTCCTGGTGCCAGGCTGTCACTGGCTAAGTGGTAATTACAGTGTCCCGACCTCATATCTGTACACCTGGCCTTGCGTGCGGCCACTGAGCTTTACACTTCCAGCCAGAGGCCAGCAAAACTTACAGCTGCCTCTGCCACACAGGTTTCATGCTGCAATGCTCAGCATTGGGGAAGGGACTTCTCATTAAAAATCAAAGATCCTCTGTGAGTGC
>NW_021621156.1:0-11870 GCF_004785775.1 Grammomys surdaster | reverse complement strand
ATTATCTATGACTGATGAGTATTAGTAATTCAGCTTTATTTTTTTCTGGTTTACTGTTAACTATGACTGATGACTATTGATTATTCATGTTCATTTATATCTGATTTACTATTATCCACAAATGGTGAATATTGATTATTCCTGTTCATTTATTTCTGACTTACTCTTATCTATGACTGATGACTATTGATATTTCAGCTTTGTTTTTTTCTGATTTCCTATTAACTATGACTGATGACTATTGATTATTGGTGTTCATTTATTTCTGATTTACTATTTTCCACGAATGGTAAATATTGTTCATTCATGTTCATTTATGTCGGTCTTACTATTTTCGATGACTGATGACTATTGATATTTCAGCTTTATATATTTCTGATTTACTATGAACTATGACTGATGACTATCGATTATTCACGTTCATTTTTTTCATCTTTACCATTATCCACGAATGGAGTATATTGATTTTTCATGATCATTTATTTCTGATTTACTATTATCCACGGATGCTGTATATTGATTATTCATGTTCACTTATTTCTGACTTACTATTATCTATGACTGATGACTATTGATATTTCAACTTTATTTATTTCTGGTTTACTATTAAATATTACTGATGACTCTTGATTATTCATGTTCATTTATATCTGATTTCCTATTATCCACGAATGGTGCATATTGATTATTCCTGTTCATTTATTTCTGACTTACTATTATCTATGACTGATGACTATTGATATTTCATCTCTGTTTGTTTCTAATTACCTATTAACAATGAATGATGACTATTGATTATTCTTGCTCATTTTTTTCAAATTTACCATTATCCATGAATGGTGAATATTGATTATTCTTGTTCGTTTATTTCAGATTTACTATTATCTATGACTGAAGACTACTTATATTTCAGCTTTATCTATTTCTGACTTCCAATGAACTATGACTGATGACTATTGATTATTCATGTTCATTTATATTTGATTTAATATTATCCACGAATGGAGGACATTGTTTTCTCCTGTTCATTTATTTCTGACTTACTCTTATCTATGACTGATGACTATTGATATTTCAGCTTTTTTTTTCTGGTTTACTGTTAACTATGACTGATGAGTATCGATTATTCATGTTTGTTTTATCATCTTTACCATTATCCAAGTTTGGTGAATTTTGATTATTCGTGTTCATTTATGTCTGATTTACTATTATCCACGAATGGTGAATATTGTTTATTCATGTTGATTTATTTCGGAGTAACTATTATCTATTCTGATGACTATTGATACTTCATCTTTATATATTTCTTACTTACTATGAACTATGACTGATGACTATCGATTATTCATGTTCAATTTTCATCTTTACCATTACACACGAATGGTCAATATTGATTATTCATGTTCATTTATATCTGATTTGCTATTATTCACGAATTGTGAATGTTGATTATTCATATTCTTTATTTCTGACTTACTATTATCGATGACTGACGACTATTCATACTTCAGCTTTATTTTCTTCTGGTTTACTATTAACTATGACTGATGACTATTGATTATTCATGTTCATTTATATCTGATTTATTATTATCCATGAATGGTGAATACTGATTATTCATCTTCATTTCTTTCTGAGTTACTCTTATCTATGACTGATGACTATTGATATTTCAGCTTTTTTTATTTCTGATTTCCTATTAACTGTCACTGATAAATATTGATTACTCATGGTTTTTTTTTCTGATTTACCCTTATCCTCGAATGGTGAATATTGATTATTCATGTTCATTTATTTGTGAGTTACTCTTATCTATGACTGGTGACAATTGATATTTCAGCTTTATTTATTTCTGACTTCCCATAAACTATGACTGATGACTATTGATTATTCGTGTTCATTTTTTTCATCTTTACCATCATCCACGAATGGTGAATATTGATTATTCATGTTCATTTATATCTGATTTACTATTAACCACGAATGGTGAATATTGATTATTCATGTTCATTTATCTCTGACTTACTATTATCTATGACTGATGACTATTGATATTTCAGTTTTATATGTTACTGATTTACTATGAACTATGATGGATGACTATTGATTATTCATTTTCGTTTATTTCTGATTTACTATTATCAACGATTGGTTAATAATGTTTATTCCAGTTCATTCATTTTTAAGTTAGTATTATTTATGACTGATGACTATTGATACTTCAGCTTTATTTTTTTCTGATATCCCATGAACTATGACTGAAGAAAATTAATATTTCAGATTTATTTAGTTATGATTTCCTATTAAATATGAATGATGACTTTTGATTATTCATGTTCATTTTCTTCTATATTACTATTATCTATGACTGTTGACTATTGATATTTCAGCTTTTTTTATAGTTTACTATTAACTATGACTGATGACTATTGATTATTCATATTCAATTATATCTGATTTAATATTATTCATGAATGGTGAATATTGATTATTCATGTTTATTTATTTCTGTCTTACTGGTATCTATGAACGATGACTATTGATATTTCAGCTTTATATATTTCTGATTTACTATGAACTGTGACTGATGACTATTGCTTATTCATGGTCATTTATTTCTGATTTAATCTTATCCACATTTGTTCAATACTGATTATTCATGTTTATTTACTCTGGACTTACTATTATCTATGACTGATGATTATTGATATTTCATCACTGTTTGTTTTTGATTTCCTATTAACTATGAATGATGACTATTGATTATTCATGTTCATTTATTTCTGATTTACTATTATCGACGAATGGTGAATATTGATTATTCATGTTCATTTATTTCAGACTTACTATTATCTATGACTGATGACTTTTGATATTTCAGCTTTATATATTTGTGATTTACTGTGAACTATGAGTGGAACAATCGATTTTTCATTTTTATTTCTTTCATCTTTACCATTAACCACGAATGGTGAATATTGATTATTCATGTTCACTTATTTCTGACTTACTATTATCTATGACTGATGACTAATGATATTTCAGCTTTGTTTCTCGGTTACTATTAAATATGCCTGATGACAATTGATTATTCATGTTCATTTATTTCTGATTTACTATTACCCACGAATGGTGAATGTTGATTATTCATGTTCATTTATTTCTGACTTACTATTATCTATGACTATCGATATTTCAGTTTTATTTAATTCTGATTTGCTATTAAGTATGACTGATGACTATTGATTATTCATGGTCATATATTTCTGATTTACTATTATTCACGAATGGTGAATGTTGTTTATTCATTGTCATTTATTTTTGACGTACTATTTTCTATGACTGATGACTATTGATATTTAAGATTTACTTATTTCAGATTTCATATTAAATATGTCTGTCGAGTATTGACTATTGATGTTCCTTTATTTCTGATTTACTATTATTCACGAACGGTGAATATTGTTTATTCATGTTCAATTAATTCTGAATTACTATTATCTACTACTGATGACTATTGTTTTTTCAGCTCTATTTATTTCTGAATTCCTATTAACTAGGACTGATGACAATTGATTATTCATGTTCATTTACTTCTGATTTACTATTATCCACGAATGGTGAATATTGATTATTCTGGTTCATTTATTTCTGATTTACTATTATCTATGACTTATGACTATTGATATGTCATCTTTATTTATTTCTGATTTACTATTAACTATGACTGATGACTACTGATTATTCATGATCTTTAATTTCTGATTTACCATTATACACGAAATGTGAATGTTGATTATTCATGTTCATTTAATTCTGACTTACTATTTTCTATGACTGTTGACTATTGATATTTCAGATTTAATTATTTCTGATTTCGTATTATCTATGTCTGTCGACTATTGATTGTTGATGTTCATTTATTTCTGAATAACTATTATCCACGAATGGTCAATATTGATTATTTCTGATGATCTATTTCTGTCTTACTATTACCTATGACTGATGATTATTGATATTTCAGCTTTATCTTTTTCTGATTTCCAATTAACTATGACTGAAGACTATTGATTATTTATGTTCATTTATTTCAGCTTTACTATTTTCCATGAATTGTGAATATGGATTATTCATGTTTCTTTATTTCTGACTTACAATTAACTATGATTGATGACTGTTGATTATTCATGTTCATTTATATCTGGTTTACTATTATCTAAAAATAGTGAATATTGATTATTCCTGTTCATTTATTTCTTACTTACTATTGTCTATGACTGATGACTATTGCTATTTCAGCTTTATTTATTTCTGATTTACTATTAACTATGACTGACGAACACTGATTATTCATGTTCATTTAATTCTGTTTTACTCTTATCCACAAATGGTGAATATTGATAATTCCTGCTCATTTATTTCTGACTTACTATTATCTATGACTATTGATATTTCAGCTTTATTTAATTCTGATTTACTATTAACTATGACTGACGACTATTGATTATTCATGGTCATATATTTCTGATTTATTATTATTCATGAATGGTGAATGTTGTTTATTCATGTTCATTTATTTTTGACTTACTATTATCTATGACTGATGAATACCGATATTTCATGTTTATTTATTTCTGATTTCATATTAACTATGTCTGTCGACAACTGACTATTGATGTTCATTTATTTCTGATTTACTATTATCCACGAACAGTGAATATTGTTTATTCATTTTCAATTAATTCTGAATTACTCTTATCTATGACTGATGACTATAGTTTTTTCAGCTCTATTTGTTTCTGAATTCCTATTAACTATGACTTATGACTATTGATTATTCATGTTCTTTTAGTTCTGATTTACTACTATCCACGAATGTTGAATATTGTTTATTCCAGTTCATTTATTTCTGATTTACGATTATCTATGACTTATGACTATTGATATGTCATCTTTATTTATTTCTGATTTACTATTAACTATGACTGATGACTATTGATTATTCATGTTCATTTATTTCTGATTTACTATTATTCACGAATTGTGAATGTTGATTATTCATGTTCATTTAATACTGACTTACTATTTTCTATGATGACTATTGATATTTCAGCTTTATTTATTTCTTATTTCGTATTAACTATGTCTGTCGATTATTGGTTATTGATGTTCATTTATTTCGGAATTACTATTATCCACGAATGGTGAATATTGATTATTCCTGATGATCTATTCCTGTCTTACTATTCTCTATGACAGATGACTATTGGCATTATTTCTTTATTTATTTCTGATTTAATATTAACTAGGATGAAGACATTAGATTAATCATGTTCATTTATTTCTGTTTTACTATTATCCACGAATGGTGAATACTAATTATTCCTGTTCGTTTATTTCTCACTTACTATTATCTTTGACTATTGATATTTCAGCTTTATTTAATTCTGATTTTCTATTAACTATGAGTGATGACTATTGATTATTCATGTTCATTGATTTCTGATTATCTATTGTTCACGAATGGTGAATGTTGTTTATTCTTGTTCATTTATTTTTGACTTACTATTCCTATTTCTGATGACTATTCTTATTTGAGATTTATTTATTTCTGATTGACTATTAACTATGGCTGATGACTATAGATTATTCATTCATTTCTTATATACTATTATCCAAGAATGGTGGATATTGATTATTCATGTCCACTTATTTCTGACTTACTATTACCTATGCCAGGTGACTATTGATATTTCAGCATTAATTATTTCTGATTTACTATTATGTATGACTGACAACTATTGATTAATCATGTTAATTTATCTGATTTACTATTATCCACGAATGGTGAATGTTGATTATTTGTGTCCATTTATTTCTGACTTACTTTTATCTATGACTCATGACTATTGATATTTCAGCATTAATTATTTCTCATTTACTATTAACTATGACTAACGACTATTGATTATTCGTGTTCAGATATTTCTGATTTACTATTATCCACGAATGATGAATGTTGATTTTTCGTGTTCATTTATTCCTGACTTACAATTATCTATCAGTGATGACTATTGTTTTCTCAACTTTACTCATTTCTGATTTCCTACTAACTATGACTGACTTCTATCAATTATTCATATTCATTTAATTCTGACTTCCTATTTTCTATGACTGACGACTATTGATATTTTAGGTTTATTTATCTCTGTTTACTATTAACTATGACTGATGACAATTGATTATTCATGTTCATTTATTTCCGATGAAATATTATCCACGAATGGTGAATATTGATTATTACTGTTCATTTATTTCCGACTTACTATTATCTATGACTGATGACTATTGATATTTCAGCTATTATTATTTCTCATTTATTATTAAGTATGACTGATGACTACTGATTATTTATGTTCATTTACTTCTAATTTACTATTATCCACGAATGGTTAATATTGATTATTCATGTTCATTTAATTCAGACTTACTATTATCTATAACAGGTGACTATTGATATTTCAGCTTTATTTATTTCTGAATAACTATTAACTATGAATGATGACTATTGATTATTCATGTTAATTTATTTCTGATTTACTATTATCCATGAATTTTGAATATTGATTATTCATGTACCTTTAAATCTAACTTACTATTATCTATGACTGATGACAATTGATATTTCAGCTTTATTTATTTCGGATTTCTTATTATCTATGAACAATGACTATTTATTGTTCAGGTTCATTTATTATTGATTTACTATTTTCCACTAATTATCAATATTGATTATTCCTGATGATCACTTTCTGTCTTACTATTATCTATGACTGATGATTATTGATATTTCAGCTTTACATTTTCTGATTTCCAATTAAATATGACTGAAGACTATTGATTATTAATGTTCATTTAATTCTGACTTCCTATTACCTATGACTGATGACTATTGATATTTCAGCTTGAATTATATCTGATTTACTATTAACTGTGACTGACAACTACTGATTAGTCATGTTCTTTTATTTCTGATTTACTATTATTCACGAATGGTGAATATGGATTATTCATGTTCATTTATTTTTGACTTACAATTATCTATGACTGATGACTATTGTTTTTTCAGATTCATTTATTTCTGTTTTCCTATTAACTATGACTGACGACATTTGATTATTCCTGTTAATTTATTTCTGATTTATTATTATCCACAAATGGTGAATATTGATTATTCATATCCATTTATTTCTGACTTACTTTTGTCTATGACTGATGACTATTGATATTTCAGCTTTATTTATTTCTGATTTGCCATGAACTATGACTGACGACTATTGATTATTCATGTTCATTTATTTCTGATTAACTATTATCCACCAGTGGTGAATATTGATTATTCACGTTTTTCTATTTCTGACTTACTATTATCTATGAATGATGACTATTGATTTTTCAGCTTTATGTATTTCTTTATATATTTCTTTTATATATTTCTGATTTACTATGAACTATGACTGATAAATTACACAGTCAATAATAAACTACAATCAAACGGAATAGAAATCAAAGAAAATTATGTAAAAGGAGAAATTTGCATTTAAAATTCATAAAAAATAGAAAATTGATAAGAGGACCATTTGATTTGTAAAGGAATGTGATTTAAAACAGTTTTTCCTGATAAAATTGAACATTTACTTGGCAAAAAAATTCATAAAACTGAAAACACTGTTGAAAAAATTAGTGAAAAATTCAGGATTAATTAACATTAATGGTGTTTTTTTTTGTGTCAAAGGGCTGTTTTGAGCACATGAGTAGCAATAACTCAGCCAACACTTTATTATAGTCTATATAATTTCTCTTTTGATAACTAACAGCTTACTCTATACTTTCTATAAAGCTATGTACCCCTCATCAGTTAATTGTCGAGGGGAATTAGGATTTGCATCCCCCTTGAGAATCTCAAACAGAGGCTCACGTTCTCCTATGGCAAGCTCAAGATGAAATTTTAGACAATTAATATCTCTTTACAACATTTGACAATCATTAACAGTAAACCAATTTTTTTTTTCATGTACACGTACAAGTCAGAAGAGGGCACTAGATCCCAGCACAAACCATTGTGAACCACCATGTGGTTGCTGGGAATTGAACTCTAATATTAGTTGTGAGCCTAGCCTTTAACAGCTGAGCCATCTCTCCAGCCCCAACTATTTATTTTATTGGAATTTTCTGTGCCACAATCTGCTTAAGATGTAACTGAGGTTCAAAATATTGAAAAGATATTGAATCTTTTCTGGAACAACAAGCACTCTGAAATTTTAAAGCTCATTGTATTAGAGCAAAAGCTTGCAGAAAAATTCCTTCAGTGAGATCAGGAAAAAAAAAACAAACAGAAAGCTTTAATTAAACAGATGACAAATCCAAAAAATTACCAGAAACGAGAAATTTGTGACAAAGATTCTTAACAAAATAGAAAAATGAGTTACCAGACCCAATTCTCATATGGGGCTGAGACTTGATATATCTTTTTTATTCCAAGAAGGCCTGGCTTGATGCCTGCAAGAAAGATTAGTAAAACAAATAGACACTTCCACAAAGCCAGACCAAATATAGATAAATAACAACTGACATCCAGGGAAGTGAGATCTCCCTGAGAATTCCCTTCTTTTATCATTACCAGATAAAAAGGGGCCACCCATGGTGTTTGCTGTGGGAGGATCTAATCCTGATTCTGGGCCGGGGGCTTGCACTTCTAAGAACTTCAAGGGGCCATTGACAGGGACATGGAACAACTAAAACCTGGTATCACTAATCTGGAATAATTCCTTGTTTTCGTTGTCTGAAAGGCTCCCCCCAAAACACAGGGAGCTGGATCTGCATTTCCTTCAGCAAGGGGGACTCTGTGCTGCCCTCAAGGAGGAATGCCTTCTTATACTGACCACGCCAGAGTAGTTAGAGAAAGTATAACCAACATCAGAGAGAGATTAAAATGGCAAGAGAAACAGTGAGAACAAGAAGAAGGATGGCTTAAAAACTGGTTCTCTGTATATATAAAGTAATATTATGTATATATACACATATATGTATATATATGTGTATATATAATGTAATATTATGTAATATATAATATAACATTAAATATTATATATACTACATATATATTCTATATATGTACATATACATCATATGTATTACATAATATATGTATATGTATGTATATATGATGTAATATTATGCAATATATAATATATAATATAACATTATATATTACATATACTACATATATATTCTATATATACATATACAACATATATATATATTACACATATATGTTGTATATGTATATATAATGTAATATTATGTAATATATAATATACAATGTAACATTATATATTACATATACTACATATATATTCTATATATATACATATACAACATATATTACATATTGCTTAATATACAATGTAATATTATGTAATATATATAAATATATATTCTAAACATATCTCATATGTATTATACATTTAATTAATATGTATAATATGTACTCATACTTTTCACTCACATTTATTGATAAGAGATTTTTCATATAATACATAATGTTTGCAGTTTTATAAATTATATATTATACTCTGAAGAAATAATATCTCGCATATATATACATATATGGAACAACGTACATGCTTATCAGTTTGGCTTAGGTGGGTGGCATCCTTTGTTATCACTTTTGAACATCTAATCAATAAAACGTGATATTCAAGAATAGCGTGCTTCTTCAGGCACACATCAGAATACACGTGTAATATAAAATACTCTATCATCAGAATGCATGTGTTATATGAAATAGTCTAACGTCAGAATGTTCGTTTCTTCGTTCTTTTTCACCCAAATTTAGGACGTTAACTTCTAAATGTGGTTTAAAATTATATTTAAATAATTTTAAATAATCTTAATTTTATTTTGCACATTAACTTCTAAATGTATTTCTAAATAAATTAAAAATAATTTTTAAATAATTTTAAATAGAATTAAATAATTTTAAATAATTTCTACGTCAATGTCTGCCATGATGCATAAAATCACAAACCATCATCTTATTTTTTAACTTTTCACATTGTTCTTTCATCAGATAGAAGATCTGAAGAAGTAAAATTTCACGTTCAGTGATAATATATTCCTGACTCCCATAATATCAACTGATTATACTTTAGCAACTATATACCATATATTATACTCTAAGGAAATAATATTTCACACACACACACACACATATATATATATATATATATGAAATAACATACATGCTTATCAAATTTTCATATGTGAATAGTCCCACCTAACAAATAAATCAATATTGCTCAATAATAAATTTGTTACTATGAATAACGAATTTATTACTGACCAATATTTATATATAAATTTATATTTCATACATATAAATGTATATTATATATCGTATATGTATATTATATAAATTATATATAAATATATGTAAATGTATTAATTATAATAGATAATATGCATGAATGTAATATAAAGTATCCAATAATAAATAAGACTATGTAAAGTTTATCATATTTTATTATATTATACTCTATACTATTATATATTAATTCATTATACAGCAATATTAATATATTATTGTAATCTATTATATTATCCAATAATAAATGAGAATATATTGAATTTCTTCGTGGCCGTTACACATTTTCAGTTGTTAATAAGATAAGCTTCAGCCATAGGACAGCATCTATACATTGGGTGTTCATATATGACCGACTTCTTGTGTGACTTCTCATTGAATTTGATTGCTTTTATTAATACAGAAAATAAATAGATAAATAGTAAATAAACGATTGACAATTATTCACAAATAACTGAGAATACTGATCCAGCATCCACCACTGATGATCAATATCTGTGATCAATACTCTATTAGCTACAGATCAGGGTTCACTCTATTTATTATTATTATTCCTGTTATTATTTTACTCATCAAATTTTATTCTTTGTTTTCTTGACTGGGATGGTGACCAGGTGTCACCTTATGGGCATGACGTCGTGAGCGTGACATCCAGTGTGTGACGTCACAGACGCGACATGAGAACGAATCATGGGTATGGCATCACGGGTCTGACACGGGTCTGACACGGGTGTGTCACCACGGGAGCGAAATCGAGGGGTGACATCGCGGGGGTGACATCGCGGAGGTGACATTGCGTGTATCACATGTGTGTGAAATCACAGGTGCGACATCACGGGTGTAGCATGAGGGATGTGAAATCACGAGTGTGACATCATGAGTATGACATCATGAGTATGACATCATGGGTATGACATCATGGGAATGACATGGATATGATATGGTCGGAATCATGAGTGTGTCATCATGGCTATGACATCAGGGGTTGACATCATGGGTATGACATCATGGGTATGAAAAGGGTATGATATGGTAAGAACCATGGGTGTGACATCATGAGTGTGACATCATGGGTGTGACATCATGGGTATGACATCATGGGTATGACATCACGGGTATGACATCACGGGTATGACATCATTGGTATGGCATCATGGGTCTGAAATGTGACATCATGGGTATGACATCACGGGTATGACATTATGGGTATGAAATCACGGGTATCGTTATTTAATAATCAATTTTGTAATAACCAATTCTGTCAATATCTTTATTTAATAACCAATTCTGTCATATCTTTATTTAATAAACAGTTCAGTCAATATCTTTATTTAAAAAACAATTATGTCAACATCTTTCTTGAAAAACCAATTCTGTCAACATTTTAATTTAAAAACCAGTTCTGTCACTATCTTTATTTAATAACCAATTCTGTCTCTCAAAA
>NW_021621155.1:0-14837 GCF_004785775.1 Grammomys surdaster | reverse complement strand
GTTCTCACTCCTCTCACTTCTCCCAAACAACCTCTTTTGCAAAATATTTGTTACATATTTTGATTTCTAATGACCTGCTGTGATAGGATAGCTTGTATTTCTTGATGACATATTTTCCTTGCTGTTATTTATTGTATTCCTATGCTGGTATCTAGGTATCTGGGTTTGAGGTGATGATTGGTCTAGGTACTGGTTTCTGGGTTTGTGTTGTTTGTTTGGAAGATTTATTCCTGGGTTACTGTTCGATTTTTGGATGTTCAGAGATTGTTTTGCCTCTTTTCCTGATCTGTTTGGTGGGTATGTTCAAGAGGGAATGCTTGCTCATGTTGGGAGCATGGGGAAGAGACAGGCAGGAAGAGATGATCTTAGCATTTCACAAAGAGACATAGTGAGGAGCAAGGTTAAATTGCCTCTAGTGTTTAGTACAGTGGCAGAGGCAACTGTGAAAATTGCATCTGGGATCACAAATAGTGTGGTAGATCTATGGAAAGCCAAACTTGCATAGTTTCAGGCATGGCTTGTGGTTGAACAGCAAAATACTAAGGGGCTTAGAGACAAAGATGTGTTTGTAAAGCCCCAATCACTTCTGTTTTTGAGAGTGCACAATATTCAGTTGAGAAACATGCTATGACAAACCCCCCTTATCAACAGCCAGTGAAGGTACATTGGTAAGATTAAAGTACATATAAACAACTAATACACCTTACAGAGAAAAATAAAATTACCCTTCCCATCATGGTTTTCAGGTGATTTTACCCCTTGTTTGTTTCCTGCAAATTATGCCAGGCATACAGTTTCTAAAATATTAAGTTGCTGACCAGTATGTTAAAGCCACAATGTTGGTGTAACTACAATTAAAATACACAGCGCCCCTAGACTTGATTTCTCTGTTTGGACCTGATGCTAGGTATACTGGTGAGAGTCTTTATTATGACATTTGTGTGTTTGCATTTTAACAGGCTCTTGTTGGTCTTTGGGGTCTCTGTAACTTGGACATATCTTTTTTTATTCGTATGATCTTTTGTTTTTAATTTGTGATTGGGTCCTCAGAGTACTCTGCAGAGTCACAAGTTTGTGTGTGTGTGTGTGTGTGTGTGTGTATGTGCTTGTGCACATGTACTCATGTATGTACACATGGGTATGTGTGATTTTATTAGATATTTTACTTACATTTCAGATGTAATCCCCTTTCCCCATTCCCCCCCCACCCAGGAACCCCCATCCCATCCCCACTCCTCCTGCTTCTATGAGGTTATGCTCCGAGCCACCCTCCCACTCCCACCTCCCCACCCACGATTTTCCCCACACTGGGGTGTCCAACCTTCACTGGACCAAGGACTTCCTCACCCAACTATGACTGACAATGTCATCCTCCCCTATGCATAAAACTGGGGCCATTGGTTCCTCCCTTTGTGCTCCCAGGCTGGTGGTTTAGACTCTGGGGCCTCTGGTTGGTTGGTATTGTTGCTCTTCCCATAGGGCCGGAAATCCTTTCAGCTCCGGCAGTCTTCTCTCTCACTCCTCCATTGGGAACCCCTTGATCAGTTCAGTGATTAGCTGTGAGCATCCACATATCTGTATTTCAGACTCGGGCAGACCTCTAAGGAGACAGCTATATCAGGTTCCTGTCAGCATGCACTTCCTGGCATCCCCATCAGCATCTACCTTTCCTAATTGCCCAAGGGAGATCCATGTAGAACAGTCTCTATGGCCCGTCCTTCAGTTTCTGTCCCACTCTTTGTCTCCACATGCCCCCATGAGGATTTTGTTACTCCTTCTAAGAAGGGCCAAAGCACCCACACTTTGCTTTTCTTTTTTATGAGCTTCATGAAGTTGGGCAGGTTTTCACTGGCCATTCCCTCAATCTCTCCTATAGCCATCCCCCTGCATTTCTTTTACATGGGACTAATTTTGTTCTGTGTGTCAACTATGTTGTCATTGAATTTGATCCTTCAGCTTTGATCTCATGATCCCATACATTCACCATTTGTCTCTGTCCCTAAATCCCTTAAGATACTGTATAAATATTTGCTCTTCAATGTTAGTATATTTTGCAAGCCTGTTAGTTTTATATTTTAAATTTTATTGCTTTTATTTTTCCAAGACAAAATTTCTCTCTGGAGCCCTTCCTGTCTTGCTAGTAGATATAGAAACCACACAAGCCACCTGACATATTATTGTAAAACAAGCACATCCTTCTGTTCTGCTCTTCATCCACATCTTAAATTTTGAAATTTGTCCCAATATAAATACTATATTCTATTTCTAAAGATGGCATATGCACATGACATCAATTCTGCCTGAGACTTCAGAATCATTAGATTCCAGGTGTATGATGTTCTGCCTTGTTCATGTGTTTCTTCTGAAATTTTTGGACAAATAGGAGTATTTTACCTCTGTGGCTGAATATGATTATCATATGTGCCTCATCTTTAGATTTTCCAGAATGTGGCCTCAGAACTCTTGATCTTCATGCTTTGTGTAGTTGTTGGTCCCCATGTAGATGTTTGAAATTGACCAGCATTATGTGGAAGACCAGCCAGAACTTTCCACTTCTGAGTTATCTCATTCTCCTGCCCTATGTTGCTTATTTATGATCAACATTTATATTACTAATATTTTTATCAGTCCATTTGAATCTGTTTAAACATGCGTTCTGTTTTAGTAAAATCTTATTAATGTTGCATTTTAAACTGGTACACTTTACATTTCTATAAGATGAATGCAGAACTGCTTTGAATGTTTAATTCTTTGTAGGAACTTCAGTGAAGAACTATGAGTTCTCTCTATCATTTCTGTTTCCTTGGTTGATTTTTACATGGGCATGAGTGACTTAATATGTAACTTTTGCTGTCCTGGAACTTGTTGCATTGACCGTGAGGGCATGAAGCTCAAGGACATATACCTGCCTGTCCCTCTGGGATTAAAGACATGAGCAAAAACACCCACGTTGTCAATCATTTATATAGCTGTAATTGTTCATATAATTCCTTTAATGTGTGATCAGTGCTGTTGGTCTGTTTCGCTCTCCATCTCCCTCTCAATTGGCATTTCTCTTGCAAAGCTATATCCTATTCAGTGGGTTCGGAAGCAACACATGCAACTGTCATAATACAAGTTCCTATTAAAATGACATAGAGATTAGATTATAAATTCTGTGTCAAAGAAATAAATGATAGTAGCACCAGAAATGTATGATTATATTGTCTAGGAAGCATACCTTTATTTACAGTGATGTCATTATCATGCTTTGTGTTGTACACATATTTTAGGATGCAATAAATATTGATGACGTGCATATCAACTTCACTGGAGAAGAGTGGGATTTGCTGAATCCTTCCCAGAAGAATCTCTACAAAGAAGTGATGCTGGAGACCTACTGGCACCTCACTGATATAGGTAAGACTGTGAATTTTCTTTTGTTTTTCAAAATAAGGGGACAAATATTTCTTGATTATTGATGACACTCTGTTATTTGAATTGGGGACATGAAAGACTGAGTAAAATAAATCAGAGTCAGTGCTGTGAAAAACCACAGTAAGTTGACTTTTGCCTAATTTCCAATACTATATCATTCATTTTCTCATAATGTGTTTTAGGATACAATTGGGAAGACCACCATATGGAAACAGAATTTCAAAATTCTAGAAGGTACAAAAGGTAATGTAAATTTGCAAACTGAAACATACATGCCTCTGAGGCAATTTTAATATGTCCTGGAAACTGGAAAGTAAAGGAAGTATGTAAAATATCAGTCTTTTAAAAATAACTATGATCAAAATATTCTCACAAAGCCATGGGTCTTAATGTCAGTTATCTGATTTGTGTTTGCAAGGCATTCCTCTAAGAATGGAGACATAGAAACAATTCCTTAAGAGATGACTTTATTTGATTGGTAACTCCATTAGAGCTATGCTGTTGAACTACCAATCTGATCAGTCTCATAATATTTAGATGTTGCACATTGAATAGTGATAAACATATATCCAAAGCCATGCAATAAGTAAATAGTCTGTGGTAAATTCAGTGAAACTCAGATTTTTGTAGTGACATTGTTAAGTTTATTGAGAGGTCAGTTTATGAGAGTCAAGAATGTTGCTGTGGAGAAACCTCAATCCACATACAGTATGTCTAGAAGAAACAAAAACTCAAATGGTGTTGATTCAATTTGGAAAGCTTTCATTTCTTAATTTTATGCATATATCAAGTGTCCGAGTTAAAAAAAAAAAAAACTATGTGAGCAAAGGGATATTAAAAGGAGCAAAATCCCTATCTTTATTCTAGAACAGTGAGAAGATATGTAATATAATGCCTTTGATAGATTTTCTGAATATGGTAGAAGTTTGCCATTTATTGGTTTTCTGACTTTACTGGGAACATCCCCAAAGTCACACTGCTGAATATCCCCATGGGTATTAGAAAAGTGTAAATTTTTCTGTTTTTCCTGGTTCAGAGTGCTAATGTGGGGTGATTCACACGACAGAAAATTTATGAATATAATCAGTGTTACAAAGGTCTCCTTTTTGCATTTTCCTTCAGACACATGAAATATATCATATAGAAATCTCATAGAGAAAAACGATGTTATAGCTGTGAGACATGTATTACATATTCTTATCATCACAGGTGATTTCAAAGAGGCATCAAGCCAGAGTTGGAGAGAACACTATGAATATATGAAGTGATAAAACCTTAAGATGTGGTTCTTCTTTATTATTAAACCAAACTGTAAAATTAATTCATATTGATTAAATGATTGATCAGGATAATGAAAGTGGTAAAGCTTTCACTTGTGCCAATTATCATTGCAGACATGTAAGAAGTCACAGTGAGAAGAAACCATATGAATGTAATCAGTGTGGTAAAGCCTTTGTAAGGACCAGTCATCTCCAATATCATGAAAGAACACATACGGGAGAGAAGGCTTGCAAATGTAATCATTGTGATACAGCCTTTTCACATCAGAGTATTCTCAAAAGACATAAAAGAACACATACTGGAAGGAAACCTTATGAATGTAATCACTGTGGTAAAGCCTTTTCACATCAGAGTATTCTCAAAAGACATAAAAGAACACATACTGGAGAGAAACCTTATGAATGTAATCAATGTGGTAAAGCCTTTTCAGATCAGAGTCTTCTCAAAAGACATAAAAGAACACATACTGGAGAGAAACCTTATGAATGTAATCACTGTGGTAAAGCCTTTTCAGATCAGAGTACTCTCAAAAGACATAAAAGAACACATACTGGAGAGAAACCTTATGAATGTAATCACTGTGGTAAAGCCTTTTCAGATCAGAGTCTTCTCAAAAGACATAAAAGAACACATACTGGAGAGAAACCTTATGAATGTAATCAATGTGGTAAAGCGTTTTCACAACAGAGTAATCTCCAATATCATAAAAGAACGCATACTGGAGAGAAACCTTATGAATGTAATCAATGTGGTAAAGCCTTTGCAAAATCCAGTACTCTCAAATGTCATAAAAGAACACATACTTGAGAGAAACCTCATGCATGTACTCAATGTGGTAAAGCATTTTCACAACAGCGTACTCTACAATATCATAAAAGGAAACATAGTGCAAATAACCCTTAAGAATGAAATTAACGTGATAAAGCCTACTTACACGGGAGATGGCTCCAAAACTGTAGAAGACCACATACTGGAGAGAAATCTTATTAACATAATCCATGTGACAAAAGGCTTTTTACAAAGTTATTTTCTGCAAAAGTATAAAAGAGCCCATGTTGGAGAAGAACTATGAATGTAATTGTACTGGCTGGTTTTGTGTGGAACTTGACACGGGCTGGAGTTATCACAGAGAAAGGAGCTCCATTTGAGGAACTGCCTCCATGAGATTCAGCTGTATAGCATTTTATGAATTAGTGATAATTTGAGAGGGCCCACTGTGGGTCTCATCATTCTTGGGGTGGTAGTCTTGGGTTCTATGGGACTTTGTTATTTTCCAAGAACTACAACTTCAGCATTCCACGAAGTTACCTGTTCCCTGGGCAGGTGAGTCATATAGGTTAATTTTGGGCATTACACAACCTTGATCTGTTGACATCATAATCTCTTCGCCTATACACATTGTTCCTCTAATAAGTAGAATGATGTCAAGCCAGGGGAAGCAAACCAGTAAATAACATCCTTCCATGGCCTCTGGGTCAGCTTCTGCTTTTTGACTTGCTTAGTTCCAGTCCTGACTTCCTTTGGTGAGGAACAGCAACTTGGAAGTGTAAGCTCAATAAACCCTTTCCTCCCCAACTTCCTTATGGTTCATGATATTTGTACAAGAATAGAAACCCTGACTAAGACAGTATTCAGTGTGTTAAAGCCTTTGCACTTCCTACTTCTTTCCCAAACATAAAAGACCCATACTGGAAGGAAACCTCACAAATGCAATCAATGAGTTAAAGATTTTTCACAACCTTGTAGTGTCTATTATTATAAAACAGCACATAATAGAGAGAAATCTTATGAATGTAATCAGTGTTCTAAAGCATTTGCAAGTCATGGTCATCTGCAGTCTTATAAAAGATCCATACAATAGATAAATAACATGAATGCTAACGATGTGGTTCAGCCTTTGCATATCATTGTTCTTTACAGACACAAAATAATCACTCTGGAGAGAACCCCTGTTAATGTAATCACTGTGGTAAAACCTTGTGAATTCACTGTCATCTGCAAATACATAAGAGAACACATTCAAGAGAGCAACCTTCTCAAAGTAATTAGTGTATTAAGCTCTTGGGAGTTAAAGTTATCCCCCAATACATAAAACAACACATACTGTAGAGAAACTGCATGAATGTCATGAATGAGGTAAAGCCTTTCCAGGACAGTCATCTCTGAATACACAAAAGAAAATGTGCAGGAGAGAAACCTCATGAATTTAGTCAATGTTAGAAAGCATTTGCATATCACAGTTGTCTCCAAACACATGAAGGCGCACATGGTGGAGAGAGGCCCTATGAGTGTAATGCATGTGGTGTCACTATCTTCTCCAAATACTTCAAGGAATACACACTTTAGAGAAATCTTATGACTGAAATGAGCATGGAAAAGCCTGTTTATATCACTATAGTTTCCAAAGACATAAAAGAACACATATTGGAGAGAAACCTTTTGAATGTACTCAAGTTGGAAAATCCTTTACATGCCACAGTAGTCTCTGAATACAAAAATGAACACATACTAGAGAAAAACCTTCTGAAAATAATCAGAGTGTTAAAGCCTCTGCATGTCATAATCATATTTAAATGCATGAAGGAATTCATAGTAGAAATGAACTGCTGTGATTTTAATATGCTTGGACCAAAGAAGTGGCAATATTAAGATATTCAACATTGTTGGAATTGATAGTACTGTCTTGAAGGAAGTGAATTCCTGATGGTGGTCTTTGGAGATCTGACCAGGATAAAACAGACACTCCTACTGTTTGGCTGGAAGACAGTCTCTTCCTGGTTGCCTTCTCATGAAGATAAAGAACTCTGACCTCCATCTCCAGCGTCAAGGCTGCCTGCATGCTGCTAATCTTCCTGCTATGATGGTAACTGACTCAACATTTGAAACTGTAAGCCAGGCCTAATGAAATACTTGCCTCTAAAACAGTTTCCTTGGTCATAGTGCCTCTTTTTAGCAATGGAAATTCTACCTAAGACAGAAGTTGGTACCCCAGACATAAGTATTGCTATGATAGGATTGACTATGTTTTTGTTTGGAGCAATGTAGATTTTTAGACTTTGGATTGCTACATGTATTAAGTGGAACTTAATGGTCCATTCTAGTAGGAATATGGAACACACACATATGTACTAAGGGTGATTTGACTTTTGTATATAGTTTTAATGATTTTTGCTTAAGAATGTTGCTGTCTTTTTCCCGTGTCTGAAGAGTGTCCTTGAGGCTAAGGTAAGGAGGTTTATGTTGATTGCATTGATAAATAAAGTCTCAGGAAAGCCATGTATAGCCCTTGGCCTGTGTTTACTCTCATGATGATTGTGTTGATTATGCTTGGTAATCTTAGAAAGGAAAAATATAAAATGTTAGGTTCAAAGAGAAATGGATCACCAGGAAGTTGAATGAAGGTAAATCCTGTGATGAAAGATATCTGATGGTACTAAAGAAATGGTGATGTTATGGGAAGATTCCATCCACATAAACATATGGATGTGAAGTTGTATGAAGGAGAACTGTATCATGATAGGCACTATTATTACCTGGTTATTGTTTCCATGTGGGCATATGGAGATACAAGTACCTGTCAAACTGACAAAGGATGGATAGTCATTACTTTTCTGTTTTCAATTTAAGATCTAAAAGGAAATATTTAGATTCAGGCATAGTGATACATGCCTTAAATCCCAGGAGAAGAGAGTCAGCAGATTTCTGGTTCAAGTCATCCTGGTCCAGAACAAGATTTAGGTAAAGAAATCCTTAGACAAAGTGTCACACACAAAACTTTTATCCCATTCTTCAGGAGACAGAGCCATGCATACCTCTGAGTTCAAGGTTAAACTACAGAGTAAGTTCCAGTAGCACCAAGCTTAGTCAGTGAAGTTGTTGAAAATTAAAGAGCTGGTGATAATGTAATAGAAGCGCCATGTTCCAGCCCCAGAAAGCAGCAGAACTCAGTAGCTTTGTCCGTGTGCCTCTGGCTTTAGAGGCAAGACTAGAAGGGACTACTGACACAGTTGATACTGGTTAGCTATAGTTAAAAAAATTAGCAATGTTGAAGAGGAAACCAGCATCAGTGTGGTGAAATTGTCTGGGAATTGTTTTCTGAGAGGACAATGAAGCTGTGTTCCAGAGACAGTCAAGGTTGTACCTTATGGTACAGATGGTTTTGGTCATGTGTAAATATCACTAACATGGCACCATTTTTAAGGCATGAAAGTGTTATGGAGAACAGCTAAGGCTTGGCCCCATGAAGGGCATGTATGTGAGGAAAGCAATGAAGAGTAGTTGCAGCAGGAGGACCCAGCATATTGAAGATGTCAGTGCCATGGGATGAGTAGAAAGACCAGCAGCAGCAGCTGCAGCAGACTGGAGTCAACCAGAACCTAGAGTGCTATAGAGGGAAGAGTTGTAGAAATGACCCACTGTCTTTTACGATTCGCAAAAGATCACATGTGGATCCCAGATGCTGGAACATGAAGCTGTAATATTGAAGTTACCTTGAGGACACCAAGATTTTGAGGTTCCAGAGCTGTGGGGCACCTGCTCAGCAAAACTGCTTTCAGGGAGTAAAACCAGCCAAAGAGAAAGAATTGTGCTGCAGTGAAGAAAGCAGAAAGGAGTCATAGATCTGAAGAACTCCTTGACACCAGACATGGAGATGCAGATTTTGGAGATTACTCTTCTGGTTTTTGGTCTTCCTTTGGTTCAGTATTTCCTCACAAGGGCATTGAGGAATGATGAAGAATATTTCCTGTGAATTTGAACCTGTACGATGTGCTATTTGTTTTGATAATATAGGGGATTACAGTTACATAATTAGATGAATCTCTGAAGAGACTTTGAACTTTGGACTTTTAACATTTTTGGACTGCTATAGATGATGGAGACTTTTTCATTTGAACCTCATGTATTTTGCATTGTGCTATTTTAACATATGGTCCCCATACACTCATGTGTTTGAACAAGCACATGGGGACCAGGAAGTGGAATGTGGTAGTTTAAATAAAGGAATGATATTTTCACTCCTGCTTTTCTTTTTGTTTAAATTTTTTTATTTGATAGTTTATTAAGATTTCAGATATAGTCTCCTATCTCTATTCTCCCTCACCCTGCAGGAACCCCCCTATCACACCCCACTCCTCCTGCTTCTATTAGGATATGCCTCCAGCCACCCTCCCCCTTCACCACCACACCCATGATTTCCCCCACACTGGGGCATCCAGCCTTCACTGGACCAAAGACTTCTTCACCCACCTATGACTGACAATGTCATCCTCCCCTACATATGCAGCTGGGTCTATGGGTCCCTCCCTGTTTGCTCCCAGGTTTGTAGTTTAGACCCTGGGAGATCTGGTTGGTTGGTATTGTTGCTCTCCCCATGGAGCCATAAACCCTTTCAGCTCCTTTTCCTCCAATTGAGTTGCCCTGTCCAGACTCAGGATAAGGTCTATTGCCTTTTGTGTCTTTTGTCTCATTTGGCTGTCTCCTCTTGGAGGAATGTTCTTTTCTGAAGAGGAAATGGAGCAGGGAGAGTGGATCTGAAGAAGAGGGTAAGTAGGCTAGACTTATGAGGATTACCTGGAGCAAAAACAGTAGTCAGAATACATTGTGTGAGAGAAAAATTTAGTCCAATTTAAAAACATTAATTCAATTTTCCTCATTGTAAATGCAAAGGGGGGAAGCAATAATGAACATAGAGACATAAAATAGGGAAGACCAGGAAGGAATGACTTTGACAGATCTAGTTCAATTCTGTCTGTTTAGAAAGTGAGGATCACACAGGAGTTTATAGTAAGCTCATTCTTGGGCCCTGTCTACATCTGATAATTCAAGTTTGCTCTCAGCAATGTGAAATCTGTATCATGCAGGAAACAAGCCCAGGTCATTTTATTGTATGAGTTCTCATGATTTTGGATTGTGGAGTTACAGAGTTTCCTGCTTAATTCCAAAAGTTAGCTTTGCTTCTCTTTAAGGAAAACTAATGTTTAAACAAGTATAAAAATAAATTCCAATTTTTGTGAGGAACGTCCAAATTGATTTTCAGAGTGGTTGAATGAGTTTGCAATCCCAGCAGTAATGTAGGAGGGTTTCTCTACACATCTTCACCAGCATGTGCTGCCACCTGTGTTTTTGATCTTAGTCATTATTATTGGGGTAAGGTAGAATGGAATCTCAGGGTTGTCTTGACTTGCATTTCCCCGATGACTAAAGATGCTGAACATCTCTTTCTGAGCTTCACTGCCATTTGAGATTTCTCCGTTGGGAACTCTGTTTAGCTCTGTGCCACATTTTTTCATTGGGTTATTTGGTTTTCTGATGTCTAACTCTTTTTTTTGTTTGTTTCTTTGTTTGTTTTTTGGTGTTTGTTTGTTTGTTTGTTTTTCAAGACAGGGTTTCTCTGTGTAGCTCTGGCTGTCCTGGAACTCACTCTGTAGACCAGGCTAGCCTCAAACTCCCGAACTCAGAAATCAGCTTGTCTCTGCCTTTCAAGTGCTGGGATTAAAGGCATGTGCCACCACTGCCTGGCCTGATGTCTAACACTTAAGATTCCATGCAGTGCTTAGAAAAAGGTATATTCTTATATTTGGGGATGGAATGTTCTGTAGATATCTGTTAATTCCATTTGATTCAAAACTTCTGTTAGTTTCATTGTGTCTCTCTTTAGTTTCTGTTTCAATTATTTGTCCATTGGTGAGAGTGGGCTGCTGAATTTTCTCACTATTAATGTGTGGGCTTTTATGTGTATTTTATGCTTTAGTAAAGTTTCCTTTAAAAACATTTGGGGCATAGAAGTTTACAATTGAGACTTATACTGGGTGGAGTTTTCCTTTAATGAACATGAAGAGTCCTTCCTTATCTCTGTTCATTACTTTTGGTTGAATGTCTATTTTATTGGATATTATAATGGGCATGCCAGATTTTTCTTGGGAGTGTTTCATGGAGAACTTTTCGCTAAACCTTTACTCTGAGGGAGTATCTGTCTTTGTCACTGTGGTGTATATCTTCTATGCCTCAAAATTACAGATCCTGTTTGTGTATCTGTTCTGTTAGCTGTGTCTTTTAATTGGGGAATTGAGTCCATTAATATGAGGCAGATTAAAGACCAATGATTGCTTTTTCCTGTTATTTTTGTTGTTGGAGAGCATTGTGTGTGTGTGTGTGTGTGTGTGTGTGTGTGTGTGTGTGTGTGTTTCTCTTCTTTATGGTTTGTTGTGATATGATTAATTTCTTGTGTTTTCTTGGGTGTAGTTACCTTCCATATGTTGCAGTTTTCCTCCTAGTATCCTAAGTAGGGCTGGGTTATCAGAAAAATACTGTTTAAACTTGATTTTGTCTTGGAATATTCTTGTTTGTCCACCTGTGTTGATGGAAAGTTTTGCTGGGTATAATAGCCTGGGCTGGCATCTGTGGTCTCTTAGGGTCTGTATGACACCTATCTAAGCTCTTAGGCTTTTAGAGTCTCTGTTGAGAAGTCTGTTGTAATTATTACTGGTCTGCCTTTATGTGGTATGTAGACCTTTTCACTTACATCCTTTAATGTTCTTTTTTTCTTTTGTATATTTAGTGTTTTTATTATAATGTGGTGGGAAGATCATCTTTTCTGCTCAAATTCATTCAGTGTTCTGTGGGTTTCTTGTTTATGACATCTCTTTCTTTAGGTTAGGGAAGATTTCTTCTATGATTTTGTCGAAGATATTTTCTGGCCCTCTGCACTGGGAATCTTCATCATCTTCTATTCCTAATATTCTTAGGTTTAGTTTTGGTCATTTTGTCCCAAACGTCCTGGATGTTTTGCATTAAGAACTTTTACACTTTGTGTTTTCTTTGACTGATGTGTTGATATCTTGTATGGTATCTTCTATGCCTTAGATTCTCTCTTCCATCCATTATAATTTTTTTGATGATGCTTATATCTATGGCTCTTGATTTCTTTCCTATCTTTTCCATCTCCAGGGTTGCCTCTTTTGAAATTTCTTTATTGTTTCTTCTTTTAATTTTAGGTCTTGAAGTGTTTTGTCCAATTCTTTTATCAGTTTGATTGTATTTTCCTTTATTTCTTTAAGGGATTTATTTGTTTTCTCTTTAAGAGCTTCTACCTGTCTGCCTGTGTTTCCTGTGTTTCTTTGAGTGTTATTTATATCATCCTTCAATGCCTTCATTTAAGGCATTATCATCTTCATGAGATGGGATTTTAGGTAAGAATCTTTCTCTACAGGTGAGTTAGGACATCCAGGGCTTGGTGTAGTAGGAGAACTGGGTTTTGATGGTGCCAATTTATATTGCCTTTTGTTGTTTATGTTCTTGAATTTTCCTTTTGCCATTTATTTATCTCTGGTGTTAACTGGCCTGGATTTTTCAGACTATAGCAGGCCTCCTTGGAGACAGGTAGAGCTTTGTGACCTTGCTTTGATTGGGTCTTCTGGGAGGCAGGCAGTGTTATCTCTGTTTAGGGAAAGCCTCCACTTTCTGTGATTTATGCAAGCCTCCTGTGTCCCTGTTTTCCTTTGCCCCTGTGTTCCTGTGTCCCTGTGTCCTGGTGTCCCTGTTTAGGGTAATCCTCCTGCGAGACAGACTGGCTTTGAGGTTCATGGCAGGCTTGTGGATTATTCTTGGGTTCAGGTGGAGGTGTAGATTGGAAGTTCAATGGGACTCATGCAGATAGATTCCATGTGTGCTGGGTTCTGTAGGTTTGTGGGTCCCAGCTGGTGAGGATATTGGGGAGGGGGGTCTCACCTGTGTTTCTAGTTATGGCAGATATCCTGTGAGACAGGAAGGCTGTGCTTGGTGGGAGGCACATGCTTCTTCCATTGGTTCAGACACTATAGGTCCTTCAAGTGTAAAATTTATATAGAATATAGGGATTCCTTTTTTGGGTATTCTTATTATTATGGCTCAGTATATGGGGGCAATAAAGCTTGGAAGTGAATATAGGACTTTTTATTACAAACTGGGTTTAATGGTTTGAACACTTTAAAGAACAGCTTACAAGAATTAACTTCAGTAAACCTGTGTGGCTATGTAGTAATTTGAGTATTAATGAGTAGCATGTCATGACAATTATGACACATTGTGGGAAAATCCTATATATAATTAAGTAATAATCAGTCAGATTTTTTTCATAGATTAAATGGAATGTTCATTTTCTACATAAATCAGGGTAATTATAACTGACTGAGATGTTCATAAATTGTAAGGAAGAAACTGAAGTTATGATTTTGGTATATGGGTGTACAATGGTCATCACATTGTCTTGTAAATATATGTGGTTAATCAATGAGATATTTGATATTTATAATCTCAGTCATTGAAGATGAAGTCTTAACATCAACATAGAGTGATATCTGTAGATACTCATAACTGCTTCAGTGCTTTGAATAAATCTTGCTTCTGTGTTGAGTCACACCAAGGTTCAAGTGGTTTAAGAAACAGTAAACTGCATACAACTAATGAGAAACAATCAGTACAAGAATATTTCATTAACAAATGATATTAAACATTTAATGAAAATTCAACATCAATTATTTTAATATTATTCTATGAAATGAAAATGGGATAGAGATTATCACATGTTCCAGATAACACAACTTGGTATCAGATATCTGATATTAACAAGAAATAAACAGACAACAAATTTGAAGAAATCTATGCAATAATATCTGTTAAACATGGAAGCTAAATTTTATTTTAAATACTCCTGTAGTATTATAGTGAATATGTTAAGATTGCCAGCCTACAGAATAACCTAAAAGAAAAAAGAAGTCAAAGATTTTCTTAGTAATCAGGAAGGACACTGTGGTGTGTGGTGAGTATTATTTCTACCATGTCAAGTCAATAATATGAGTTTTAGACAAAAAGAGAAAGTTAACAAATACTGCAACATCAAGTATGTCTCTGTGAAGAACTACATAGAGGCTCATTTCTAAAATATGGCAAAAGAAAATTCAACAATATTCAAGGACCTGAGTGTCTGATTAGTTGGCTTGATAAAATTAGTCCTTTATGAATCCTAGCACACTGATCATGCACAGCAACTGACATCCAAAAGACTGCCACAGATCAGGATGGCATTTCAATAGAAGTCACAATAATAGAGTGCAGAGTCTGCATCCATAATAGAGAGAATGCATGTTCCTAATCCATTAGAC